>NC_084554.2:22485000-22650000 GCF_033978685.3 Nerophis lumbriciformis | reverse complement strand
CACATAGAAGAATCTATAAGAGGCTCCCTAATGCTCATCTGTGTCCCTTAATTTAACGGCGTGGGGGCAACAAGAGAAAGGGGGCTGGATCCCCACTACCAATCCCTGGGGTGCTTGGATTTGGTGTAAAAGAGCAGTTTTTGGGGATGGTGGGAACCATCAATGTGCATGTGCTGCGTTGTGATACTAACCTCCACTCCAGCTGTGCTGAACAAACCAAGGGAGCTGGCAACCGTCACAATATGGCCGTGGTTCAGCTCCAGCATCTTGGGGAGAAACGCCTTGGTGGTCTGGAAAAGGGGGTGGTGGGGCATAAAGGAGAGTAGAAGAAGAAGGTTAGTTCACTTGTGTCATTGCCCTTTGATTGCGTCTCCCTCTTCCTCTCCATGGCAACGCACAAAGAGGCATCTCAAATCATAACAAGCGGATACTGGAATCTCCAAAAAAAGTTGGCTCTCTCTCTTTTTGGCAGGTGTGAAATGCTGAGAAAAAAAGGATGAGGTGTTGCCCGTCCGCCCCCGCCACTTTCATGACAAGCAGGTATGCGATGTGTGTGTGTGTGTGTGTGTGTGTGTGTGTGTGTGCATGTGCATGCTACAGTGCAGTGTGTTCTTTTCCCACACAGATCTGATGCCCATTGTTGCGTCGAGCACTAAAGGGCCGGTGACAACGCAAAGCACAAACCTCCCTCTACCTCCACACGATTCAGGCTCACTTTTTAGCAAGTTTGCCTGCACAGTTTACTGTAAATCCATGCACTGATTTATTCAAACAACGTGTGCTATAAAAAGCTAACAAACTCAAGTGCTATTCCTCTGATTGGACAATAGTTTTGTCCACTTCAGAGAAAATGCAGGACACTTCCCTTGGATCTTCCACCTACAAATCAGCCTCACTAGTACAGTTTAGCTTCAAAAAAGAAAAATTCAACATGCATGTTATGCTCATTATATGCAAATGTCCATGCACTTCTTCTCAATGCATTACTACAGAAATCCATTATGAAATCGTTTCATTTTTTTCCAAAAATCAAAGGGCCTCCTATGTGGGCTAACCAAACATACTGATGAGGCTATGGATTTTTCCCATCCATTTCAAGCCTGGGGGTGGGGGTTGTCTTCCATCCAAGGCCCACAGCGGGAGCCAATCAGCAGGTGTGACATGTGACTGCCACCATAGGAACTGACCAATCACTCTCCCAGCAGGAGGTCCAAAAAACAACCAGCATGCCTTTTGTTGGGAGTGGTGCTTGATCTCTTCAAGGCAGATATGCGCCGCCATAGCGAACAATAACTTATTTTTGTCCCCCTCTCACATTTTGGAATGTTGTGAACTAAAAATCCAGGTCCCTGAGGGTGATAAATGATTGTATTATTACGAGAATAAAGCTTGAAAAAGGAATACATTCATTTTATTTCTCATTTTCAGTAAGCCTGTCATATAAAAGCAGTTGGGACGTCTGGTCAAAGAAATCCACCCTCTGTAAACAGAACTAGAGGGAGCGTGGTACCAGATAGCGGGAATCCACACAGATGGGGGAGTGACGGCCTCGTTAAACCCGCATCAGACCAGACTGAAACGCAGCATCTGCTGACGTTTGGCCAGGTAAAGAAACGTGGAAGCATTAGGTGGAACTACTCAAGACTCCCAACATCTGCACTTTTCCAGGGCATAAATTTCAAACTGATAATCGAGGTGGTCTGAGCGAGCCAGAATGGCGGGTGGACGAGGGAGGATGTTGCGTGCAAGTGTAGCATTAAGTGAACATATGCCCTTTTCCACTTGAGAACTTTGGAAAGCAGGAACTGGATGGCTCCAACTAAAAACACCAGCGTCTGTCCTGCCTCTCATGGCAGCTCCCGGCATGCAGCCGTGACCTCTGCTGACCTATCGGACACAAAATGTGTGAAGGCAACCGGGGGGCTCGTGTCTTACATCAGAGCTGGGTCGTAATTGGGCCTCAGCGTTCCTCTTGTTCCGCTAAATTACCCGCAGACACAAGACAGGGCCCTCCTCGGCTTATGTCGGGTGGCTCCCTCCCCGCCCCGCCGCACCACCTAATTGCACTTGGTCTGCACAAAGCTGCTCGCACCTGGGATGTCAGGCTGCATTACCGACAGGAATATGAACAAAATATTGGCGCCCCGAGTCGGGCCAGATGGCCTAATAATTAGGCTGACTTCTCCAGGACATAATGAAGCAAGAAAATGGCAGAGTTCGCTTTTTCACAAACATCTCACCTGACAGAAGACCACCAAAGACTGGTACTGATCACTTAGACTATGTCTACACTAAGCCGGATAACCCCTTAAACTAATAATTATTTAGCCTAAGCCTCGTTTCACTAATCTATTGTTTAAGGTCCCCCTCCTCGGACAATTTTTTAGTGAAGTGAAGTGAAGTGAATTATATTTATATAGCGCTTTTTCTCTAGTGACTCAAAGCTCTTTACATAGTGAAACCCAATATCTAAGTTACATTTACACGAGTCATCCAGACATGCCCGTGTTTCTCCTTCTTCTAAATGTACAGACGCTTGTGGAAATCACACATGACTACCTTAAATGAAGGAAACGCACGATTGCAGCTATTTCGGATACAACACATCTCAGACGGCAAGAGAACTTTCGAATGTCTGGGTCAGCTGTGATTCTACTTACCAAAAAACTTAGTCCCTTCCTCCCGTGGATGTGATAAAAAAGGTAGCGTGTGCTTTGTATTACCTGGCCGTCGAATAAAGACGACGGAAAACATTGAATGCATTTGGACTGGCAAAGCAGATCGTATCAGTTATTGTCCGCCATGTAAGTCGTGGATTCAACGTCTAGGTCCAGAGTATATAAAGTCACCAAAAACGAATGGACAATGAAGGTGAAGGCAAAAGAGTGAGGAGTGTCCTGACCAGATATCTAGATCCCTAGCTTGATTGTTGTAAAATGTTCTTTGGCACATTGTATACTTTTACATGTCCATTAAATATTTGATTAATTTATGATGGCTCAGGTGTGATTCACTACAATAGGGCCCCACAGCACACTGGATTCCAGTTATTTAAATACCACAACACTGAATATTGTTCAGATAAGTTAAGGGGGGGGGGGGGGGGGGTCTTAAATGACCATTGTGTATGTGGACAAGGATAAGTTTAGGTGGGATTTACCCTGCATAACCTTAGCGGCTTAGTGTAGAAGGGGCCTTATTCTGGTACCCTGCTCACCCTTTTAGTAATGTTAAAATTAGGTCCTATATTATACTACTTGGTGGAAATGGGACTTTACTTATTTTACAACGGTTCTAATGTAACTTCAAACATTGCCTTAACAGCATGGGTCTCAAACTCACGGCCCTCTACTTAACTTCATAGTTTAGTGTAGTTGCAGCCTGCAACCTTGAATTCCACAAGACCAGAATTCTTCAGCATGGGCTCCGTGTGCCTCTATGGGTTCCGCAGAGGTACTGCAGGAGGGTCATGAAATATTTGGTTGATTCAACTTTCTTTTTTCTTTTTTTTTTAATCATATTTCATATTCCCTCAAAGTTTTTTTTACAACTTCAAATGTCTTCAAATACACATATTGATCCAACACACTGTAGTATAGTTAAAAAATGGCATACCATGTGACTTATATTATATATACACTGATTTTCATGTTGGCATTTACAATAGCTAGAAATTAGCGCAGTAAATAATAAATAATGATAAATGGGTTGTACTTGTATAGCGCTTTTCTACCTTCAAGGTACTCAAAGCGCTTTGACACTACTTCCACATTTACCCATTCACACACACATTCACACACTGATGGAGGGAGCTGCCATGCAAGGCGCTAACCAGCACCCATCAGGAGCAAGGGTGAAGTGTCTTGCTCAGGACACAACGGACATGACGAGGTTGGTACTAGGTGGGGATTGAACCAGGGACCCTTGGGTCGCGCACGGCCATTCTTCCACTGTGCCACGCCGTCCCAGCTGCCAGCTAGCTATTAGCAGCGCTATACTGTTTTATTTGAATATCTTAGTATTGCACAATAACAAGGTACCTTGGGTACCAGTTTAATTTAAAACACAATTTTATGCAGGACATAAGAAAGGGTCCCCGCTCCGCCTCTCTGTCCGTTTGGAGATCGTTGAAGACCCCTGCTCTGGACACGCGCACACGCGCACACGCGCACACACGCACACACACACACACACACACACACACACACACACACACACACACACACACACACAGCAACTTGCCTAAATAAAGCTGAAGTGCTAACAAATGTAGTTACATGGTTAAAACGTGGTTCTGAAGTGAATACTCCCAGACTACCTCCAGCGGCCCCTAGTTAAATTGAGTTTGAGACTCCCTGATTTACAACGGCGACCATTTCAATCGATCAACTGACTGCACTGAGTCGAGCAGGTTCCTTGAACCGCTGCCCCAACGAAAGTTGCCAAAACTTGGGCCCTTCACAACTTAACAATGGAAATGCCAAAAAACACGCATTTGGGTGTCATAGGCTGATTGGCAACACTAAATTGGCCCAAGCGTTGTCTGTCTATCAGTGTTGGCCCTGCGATGAGCTGATGACTTGTCCAGGGTGTATCCCGCCTTCCGCCCGAATGCAGCTGAGAATGCACCCCCACGACCCCGAGAGGGACAAGCGGTAGATAATGGATGGAACTAAAAGCCAGTCCCAAATCCCATTCCCATGAGACCTGATCAGGTATAAACATGTCTGGTTCTACAGGAGGGGTAAAGGTGCACTGGGCTTTTAAGAAGGGGGGCCTCATAAAACCAGTCAAGTAGGACCCTTCTGCCTGGCTGCCTCCTTTCTGTGGCTACAGCAGGAATGCAGCCTGCGGAACTTGGCTCCTGTCACCTGGCATCTTGTCAAGCTGATCCACAGACAAGAAACCAATTGTCAGATAAAGTGGGTCAATAGCAGCTTACCATTACCCTTTTCGACTCGCCCACCCACGGCCCGACACTGCATACGTTCCCCCTGTTCTTTTCCCGCCACAGCAGCGATTCAGACTATACGGCGTATTGTTCCCTACAGTATACGGGTACAGAATTACCCAGACATCACAGATCACAAAAGCATCATCAGACGAAGGAACAGTGATTGAGCGAGGGGCTGAACTGTAGCCATGTGTGTAAGTGTGTGCGTGTTCGTGCACTACTGCCGGATAAACAGATCAGCCTCCGTGACTCCCATGCAGCCTCCATATCAGGTTGTCAGGGTCCAATGCAACAAGGATAGGGGTTTGGCCCCCCTCCCCGCTCAACTCACACACACGCCCGCATACACACACACACACACACACACACACTATTCCAACCATCCCATTCCCACCCTCATACATGAACTTGGGGCGGTATAGCTCGGTTGGTAGAGCGGCCGTGCCAGCAACTTGAGGGTTGCAGGTTCGATCCCCGCTTCCGCCATCCTAGTCACTGCTGTTGTGTCCTTGGGCAAGACACTTTACCCACCTGCTCCCAGTGCCACCCACACTGGTTTAAATGTAACTTAGATATTGGGTTTCACTATGTAAAGCGCTTTGAGTCACTAGAGAAAAGCGCTATATAAATATAATTCACTTCACTAACTTCTGCAACACAGTCTGACACGTTTGGAAACAAATCTCAGATCCCGCCCCCTGAGGGACAAAAAGAGTTATTGTCTGCGTCTTCAAAATGACGACTTTGCTCATAAAATTAAATTTCCTGCATCCTAAATCAGCCTCACTGGATTACTCTTTCACTCAGGGGGGCCTTTTAGGTGGTGACCCAGTTGTAAACCCGCTGTCATATTTTTGTGAGACCTCTTGCTATGCATTTAGACACAAGAACAAGGCCGAACACACAAGCAGGCCCATCATGTTATCCAATATCCACTTAGCTCTCTGCGCAATTAGCCGCTAATCAAGTATTTCAACAAAGATTTGCATGCAGCGGGCGGCTGTTATGTGTTGACGTAAGCAAGGATGGTGGACAGGTTCCCGTTCTAAGTCCATTCAAAGCAGCTTGTGTCTTTAATGAGCCACATCCTCCACACAGGCTTTCGCCATTCATTAAGACCTTCTTTCAATTGGACCTACCCATCTGATATATACCGAGCTCACTCAAAAGGAATTACACTTTACACAGAAAAAACAGAGAAACACAAACACAGATGCCAACCAACTGGTGGGTCCTGACTAATTTCTGTATAAGGGAAAACTTGGAACTGAGACATGTGAATAGTTGTAATATTTTGAATGCATACAATCTGCAATTGATTGACAAAGGTAATTTTTTGGAATTATGTTTAGAATTTGTGCAACCAACTTCTTAGAGATCTCTTGTATTTTGATGATACAATGTTGGACTCTAGCATCCATCACAAACAATATCATGAAATATAATATTGGAGGACCATGCATTTTTGATTTGTTCTCCATTTCCTTTGGAATCAATATATAAAAATATCGAATCACGAAAAAAATATTGCATTAATCATGTATGTGCGCAGATTAATCACAAAACTTAACCGTGGCTGGTTACCTGAAAGGTGGCGTGTTGTTTTACAGTCAGTGATCAGGTCAATGCATAGATCAGTGCAAAGATGAGCGACGACTGTGTTCATTGGCAAATTTCACCCAATAATAAACTCCGACAGATCGTTAGAGAAAACTGTCACCAAGTTTTGAGAAACTAAATGACGTGCATTCAGGTAATACTATAAAATTGCATTTGTGTCCCAAATATTTGGGTCTTTTATAAGTTAATTTGAATTATGCAAGTGAGTGATAACCTGTGATTAATCTGATTGAAAAAAATACTCATTTGACAGCATTACCAAAAACCCATCGAGGCGTTACATGTGCAATAAAAAATATTTACGAACATCAGCAGCACACTGAGCATTTGGATTTAAGACGTATGACGTAATTGTGCTTATTGTGTTAAGATGGTGGCGCGTCACCTTACCCAGAAGTGTGCGTGGCAGTTGACCACCATGGTACGCTCGATCAGCTCATCGGGGCACTCCAGGAGGTGATGGCCTGACACCACGCCGGCGTTGTTGACAAGTATGTCCACCTCGCCCACCTCTCGACGCACCTTCTCGGCCGTGGAGTAGACGCTCTCGTGCTTGCCCACGTCGCACACGTAAGTGTACACTTGGGGCTGAAAGGGAGGGACTTCTTCGACGCCACCTGAATGGCAAGCGGTGGCCGGTTAATGGAGGTATGGTTTTTACACAAAAACTGTGTTGCAAAATGGGACATCTTTCATTAAATAATATTTGTTTTCCAATGTTAATGTTTTGTTTGCAAAAAAATCCTGAACAAACAGTTAGCTAAACTTGAATCACATATTCAATGTATTGTAATGCAGGTTACGTAGTATGTCGACATTTTAGTGCATGAAGACAATTTTCCCCCGCTGCAAATGTAAGACAAACGCCATATTTCACACTTATTTATTTTTTTAACTCACCGTCTTTGGAGGTCGGCGTGTCCGATTCGTGATAAATCTGACGCACCATATCCGCCGTTTCCTCGTTGCTTTGGCTATTTATGTCCCAAAGCACCAGGACAGCTCTCCGCCGGGCGAACTCCTTCGCGAAGAGCCGCCCGAGACCACTTCCAGCCCCGGTGATCACGCACACCTGTCCGGCCACGCTCTTCTCCTTCGGCCGAACCACCCACTTAGCCCCAGCTGTCACAAAAGCCCAGATCACCTTCAAGATGACCACGAAGAACTCCGCGATTATGTTAATCATTTTGTGTAATTATATTTTTCCAAAAAAAGAAGAAGAAGGAAAAAGAGTGTGTTGGTTGCTGATCTTTTTTTGCAACACACAGCGTTGAAAACAGCGACTACTTCAAGGACCTCAGCGAGAATCGGAAACGAATAGAAAAGAAAAAAACAGCGAGCACTGAAGTTGAGAGGGAAACGTTGGCGCACACTTTTGAGCTTACAGTACAATGAGAAGCTTCCTCCTCACTTCCTTTGCTCGTCTCATCCCGGAGCGCATCTGGGCTCGCTATTTATTCAGTCCTCCCATCAACAACGGACCCAATCGGACGGAGTCTTTAGCGCCATCACAATGAAACGTCAGGTTCGCACAATACACTCACAGGATTTGCAACCCAAACACTAAGAAATTAGTGCTGTCACATGATTTATTTATTTTTTAAATCTGATTAATCACACTTTTGAATTTGGATTAATCATGTTTGCATAATTTAAATCAATATTTGGACACAAATGCAATTTTATAGGATAGGATAGAATAGACTTTGTCTTTCCCATAATGGAGAAATTATGTGGCAAAATTCCACAAAAATAAGGTAAAATCACATGAAAAGCAGGCATAAACATTAGAGAACATAAAATACATTAGATGACAGAGCTGATGCAACCAGCTGCCACTTCAGTGATACCATTTCTTCAACAGCTACAAAATTAAAATACAACAAAAAAATTACAATACAGTATTACACATTGCACACATACGACATCATCATGCATAGACAAACAACAAAACAAAAACACAATATCAATAGCCGCATACTGAACTCTGCAAGGCTCCGTGCTATGGAGGGGCGACATGGCCAGAGCAACCAAAAGAGCTGACTACGTCCTCGGCTGACCACTAGTTCTAGGCCAATGTCCAGTCCATAGATGAGCGAGAATCCGCCCAAGGAGACCAAAGTGTCCGATACATGCTCATTCAGTCAGGGCTGCTGTGTAAAGGTCGTTTGTGTTACTTGAGTGCATGTCATTTTATTAGCTTAAACCTTTGTGGCATTTTTTTTAATCTAAAATGTATCAATTTGGGTGTGAAATTTCTGACCATATAATTACCCACATTGCCTTTCAGGTAACCATTCATGGTTAAGGTAAGCATGTGGACTCAAAATAAATTGTGTGTTTAATTCGATAATTTTTTGTGATTAATCGCACAAGTTAATGGATTTGGTTTGACAGCCCTAAAAGAGAATCAGCACCTCCAAGTCCGAGTCCATGGTTTTCTCCCGGAAAAGGGTGGAGTGCCATCTCCGGGTTGGGGAGGAGATCTTGCCCCAAGTGGAGGAGTTCAAGTACCTCGGAGTCTTGTTCACGAGTGGGGGAAGAGTGGATCGTGAGATCGACAGGCGGATCGGTGCGGCGTCTTCAGTAATGCGGACGCTGTATCGATCCGTTGTGGTGAAGAAGGAGCTGAGCCGGAAGGCAAAGCTCTCGATTTACCGGTCGATCTACGTTCCCATCCTCACCTATGGTCATGAGCTTTGGGTCATGACCGAAAGGACAAGATCACGGGTACAAGCGGCCAAAATGAATTTCCTCCGCCGGGTGGCGGGGCTCTCCCTTAGAGATCCGGGGGGAGCTCAAAGTAAAGTCGCTGCTCCTCCACATCGAGAGGAGCCAGATGAGGTGGTTCGGGCGTCTGGTCAGGATGCCACCCGAACGCCTCCCTAGGAAGGTGTTTCGGGCACGTCCGACCGGTAGGAGGCCACAAGGAAGACCCAGGACATGCTGGGAAGATTATCTCTCCCGGCTGGCCTGGGAACGCCTCGGGATCCCCCGGGAGGAGCTGGACGAAGTGGCTGGGGAGAGGGAAGTCTGGGCTTCCCTCCTTAAGCTGCTGCCCCCGTGACCCGACCTCGGATAAGCGGAGGAAGATGGATGGATGGATGGATGGATGGCCCTAAAAGAAATACAAATAGTTAAAGTGTTACCACATAATGTACAAGACTTATCTGCCTATAAATGCACTCACATTAGTGTTGGGTGACACTGCAGAGTTTGATATTAGTCTGATATCAGCAGTCCAAACTTAATGTTGTAACAAATAATATTTCTATTAAATAGGCTTTACTTTGCATTTTTATTAACGTGGGATTATTTTTTGTATTTAGAAATAATAGTACCAACTTTTTTTTTTTTTTTCTCCAACATTTGTGGCACTGGCGTGGCGCCCCCTGATAGACGGCGCCCTTAACATTTGCCTATACGGCCTATGCCACGGGCCGGCCCTGTGTGTGTGTACATAAGATGAAACACATTTACAGTAGGCCTATATACAAACTAAGTTTTATGTTACTATGTTTTGTGTTGCATCAGCTCTGTCCTCCTTATGTCCTTTATGGCCTACTATGCTGCTGAATTTAATGTTGGTCATTATGTTGATACTTGGAGAGCCAAGTGTCTTCTGAGGTGGTACTTGGTGAAAATGTTTTGAGAACCACTCCTCTAGTAGACATTTGTATCCAATATTATAAATAGTAGATCACGAGTCGTTGACATTTCATTTTCATTGCAGTGAATTCTAGATCCATTGTATTTACGTTCTGATAAACTGTTTTTGCTTGTGTTCTTGTCATAAAAGTGATCGTGATATTTCAAGAATGTGGCCAGGACCCTGCCACCAGATAAGTGGTACACCTGAAGTGCGTTCAAAGTGCGCACATTTACACTTACACTTGTCTTAAATGCGCAACGTTTGCACCATGCTTGCGTCTGTGAGGTGGAGTGGGCATGTTCTGGCTGCAAAACAGTTGCTTAAAAACTAAATACTGTACTATTGTTAAAGCATGCATGGACACTTAATAAATATTTGTTTCGGAATGGAATGACCATACTTTAAATTATCTGGAATTCAGCGCTCCAATACAGACCTGTTTAAAATTAAGCTATAGCGCCATCTTCTAGAAAATCACTGCATAACTGGAACGTACGTCAGAATTTTTAAAACATCAGGTGGCAATAAATTACAACGATATACACAAAAATATGGGGAATGGGAAATATAATATAGCTTCGGAAATGTTGTATACAAAAATATTAAACCGTGTACATATTTTTATTTTTTTTACACAAAATTGTGTCAATAATTCTGCAATTTAAAAAAAATAGCTTATGACAATTTATAAATTTGGAGTTTTAAATTATCAATGCAGGACGAATGTGTTTTAAAGTCCCCAATTGTGTATATATATTGAAATAAATGCATAGTATAATTTTGGCTAAATAATTATCAGATTAATAATCGTTTTTACCTGATTATACATTCGGTATTATTCAATATAATTGCAAAATACGTGTTTGTTAACATATTATATTTTACGAATAATGTATAATAAATGTATATTTGGGAATTGGGATTTGTAAAACCTATCAGGCAGCGGTGAGGACAGCTTTGTTGGGTCCTCGAGTCCTTAACATGCACATGCGCGGAACGAACTTCCTCTTTCTCGGTGGACGCCATGGCGGATGCAGAGTGAGTGTCTACAGCGACAGTCAAATCCTAATACATCCTTAGTTAAAACACGTATCCAAGCAATCTAAATGATCTGGATCTGCTCTTTAGTTTGTAAATACTGCTATTGTGTTTGTATTGTCGAGGATAATGAAAGTAATTACTGTTGGGTCCACTTTTGAGACAGTGTAGCCGAGTACAACATGGCTGTCTTTCCAGGTCCGACGCCATTATTATGGCAGAAGACCGAACAGAATGAAATGCACTTACACTACATGTTGCGTGTAATGAATATAAATTGTAATCGCTATATGTTTTTGGTATTTTCTGTAATTGTGGCGGTCAATAATGCCAGCTAGCTCGTTAGCATCTCAGTCGCTTCAACTAGACCATAAATTAGATTGAAACAGAGAGTGCTTGAAGTTCTACATCTTGTTGCGTTCTCGATGTTCTACATGCTGCGTGTGTCTCGAATTTCAATGTTAGCCATCAATGTTTTCTGTCCTATTTGCTATACTTGGTTGGCAATGCTATTTAGCATTTCTCAATGGTTTCGAGGAGACCAAGAGTCACCATGATTCATCGTGTTAATTTCTTATATTTACCAAGCCATTTGTCGTCTTGTAGAAAAAAAAAGATTCCGGCAGTCCCTGAGAGCCTTTTGAAAAGGCGTAAGGCCTACGCCACCATGAAGGCCGTCCGCATCAAGAAGATGCTGGCTGAGAAAAAGGTAAAGTTGAAAAGACTTGATTTAAGGAAGATGCTATTGTTGTAGACTGATAAATTCAGTGAGTTAAAATTGAATAATATAACTTTTCAGAAAAAAATAACAAGCTGTGTGACTAAATACTGCGTACAGAACACATCAGGTGAAGTTCTTTATATTCCTGTTAGTTCTTGTTAGGGATTTAATTGTAAGTGAATTACGTATACAAGCGAGTAAACAAGCATTAAAGGCCAGTGCATTCACATCTTATTTGAAGAAATTGCAACTAACACTTTAAGTTGAATTTAGAATTCTAAAATTAATACTGAAGTCCCCGCGACCCCAAAAAAAGACAAGCGGTAGAAAATGGATGGATGGATAGTTTTAATAAAACTACAGTAACCAATATTTAAATGAATTACTTCCAAAATAAAGTAAAGTATCTGTTTTCTGCCCTGGCGTCGCCGATGGACAGCATCCTCGGTGTGCGGAAGCATGTATGTCCCCTCATCTCTGTTTGTTAGCCACTGGCTTCCCTATTTCCATAGCCATCTTGCTCCATCTTTTGTAATCTCTTCTGATGGAATGACTTTTCCTTTGCTGCTAGCTGTGTTACTTCATGTTGTGTTCCAGAAGCATGTGCCGTCGTAACCTTTTCCGCTGTCACCTCTGTCGGCCACGTCCTTAATGGCTGAAAATTGGGTTGCGGCTAGATTATCGTGCTGTAGTTGAACGTTGTGATTTTTCGCTGCCATTTTTTGATGTCACCACAGATGAGCAGACAGACTTACCGTTAAATGTTCCTGTTAAACTATTTAAAGTCTGCCATTCGTAAAACAAATGTTTTCCTTTTCTTGATCAATACCATCTTCTGGAAGGCAAACGCCCCAGGTTCTGATCAATGTAATTGAATCAAAGGAATATATAATCATTAAACTTCACACTCAGTGTAAATGGGTTTGGACTTAATTAAATATCTCCTGCGCATGTTTTACATGCTTTGCTATTAATGCACCCCTTTGTTACGTGTCCATAGTCTCGCAAAGTTACCAGGAAACTGATCTACAAGAGAGCTGAAAAGTATTACAAGGAGTACTGGCAGATGGAAAGGCGTGAGATCCGCCTGTCTCGTACTGCCCGCAAAGTAGGAAACTACTATGTGCCAGCTGAGCCCAAACTGGCCTTTGTCATCAGGATCAGAGGGTAAGCAAAGTGTAAACAAGTGTTAGCAGTTCAAACACAATTATAACAAGTTAAAGTGTGGTTAATGATGACTTCTCTTTCCCCGACTTATCGACCTTGCTGATACAGATGTTTACAATAAGCCAAATTTAATCTGAAACCACACAGTCCTTGTTTCACGTGTGCGCAACCTCGTTTTATGTTTTTACTGATCCCAATCATTGTTTGGCAGTATCAACGGTGTCAGCCCCAAGGTCCGCAAAGTTCTGCAACTGCTCCGTCTACGCCAGATCTTCAATGGTGTCTTCGTCAAGCTGAACAAGGCTTCAATTAACATGCTCCGAATTGCAGAACCTTACATAGCTTGGGGGTAAGTTGCAAAACATTACATCGCTTGGTCAATGACGATGTAAAACAGGACAGAACTGGGCACATGCCCCATGTTTGCTTGTTTTAATAGTATTTACCTAAAGATTTTTACAATGTGGTTAATGATGCACAACTTTTTTCCCCGTCATATCGACCATGGTGAAAGGAAAAACCAAATAAAGCCAATTTTGTCTGAAGCCACATATTTAATCAAATATTACATTATTTTACATTTTGAAGTCAATCTTGCTGTGCTGCTTCTGAAGTTCTTATTATTCTGTCAAACCTGTCAGATACCCCAACCTGAAGTCTGTGCGTGAGCTCATCTACAAGCGTGGCTTTGGGAAGATCAGGAAACAACGTATTGCCCTCACAGACAACGCTTTGGTGGAGAAGAGCCTTGGTATAATGCACACTTCGTTTTTGGGAATTTTTGCAGTTAAGAATGTATCAGTGTGCACTATTAAAATTAAAGCAGTTGGTACTTTGCAGTAGGGCTGGGCAATATGGACGGAAAAGTACATCGATATATTTTCCGGTGAAAAAACACATATAAAGATATAAATTTTTGAGCAAAATTCACTGAAATTGAACTGAATGACAACTGTACTGTAAATAGTCAGTGACAATTTTATTAACCCAGTTAGTCTAGATGGGTATTAATAGCACATAATCTGTTTCAGTAGCACGGAATTACATAACATAAACCATTTCTACGTCGAGGTGGAAATGGGGACTAGATCTTTAGCAATGTGATGTGATTGCCCTGGTTATCTCATAAGGGGTGATACCGAAGCTTGTAGTGTACATTGTTTTAGTGCTGGGTACGTGGATTGCACTGCCACTGTCGTGCCACAGGTTTATGCACTCTTGGTACTTTATTGGGTGTCCCTGTTGAAGGTTGTGGAATAGGTTTGTTGTGCTCGAACTTTTTGTAGCCACAGGTTTCTGACACTCCCTACGAAACACATTCTCCTGCTGTTCGTCCAGTGGCTTAAATCCAAACCACCGCCACACAAAGTCCCGGTGGGGGGTTCAGTCCCCCGACGCTAAATTAATTTCAGCATTCAGACAGGTCAGATTGTGGCTAAAACCTTCACATTTGTCATAATCAGGCAACTTTTTACACCCAAAAAACGGCAAAGATCAGAGTACAAACAATGGTTATTCTTTTAGCTTACTTCCTTTATCTGAATAGCCATTTGTGATTTATAGCATTAAATAACATTGCAGTCATGTTGATTATGTTTCAAAATGATTCAACTATTTAGTGTCAAAATATAAACCGTAGAAATTAATAAAATGTCAGATACTGCTTTGTTTTAAAACACCAATGAAAATTAAATGTAGCATTTGGCTACCCCTGTGGTAAATTTTAAATGTGCTCTATAAATAAAGTTGATTTGATTTAGAAAGGCTATACTGTGGCAAAAGTCATCACATGTCTGCCACAATCATGCGTGTTCTTAAACGTGTATTTCATGTCGAGAGCAGTTTTGATTTGGGATTACATGGTAAACAATTAGAATTAATGTTTTGGGCATTGTTTTATCCAGACGCATACATTTGTCGAAATGTGGCCAAGTAAACGCATTGAGGGTTTCCTGGACGTCGTCGACATTGCTAAAATAAAAATCTGTTGAGAATCCCTCTGCCATCTCCACTAGTTTAAAAAAAATATATATAAATCACCCACTTGAATATTCCCTCTTCTCCGACTCTCTGGTAGTCATTTGGAATTTGCACGTCTGTAGTAATTTCTCTTCCTGGTGTGATGAACCGCCCTATCTTGCCTCTGATTGGCCTGTCCGTAATGTTTTGCCCTAATCTGAACCAATCGTGACTTAGTCAACCAACCAATCATGGATTTTCTTATAAGTAAACCAACCAATCATGGATTTGTTACGTGTATTTTGTCTGTCCGTGAGTTTGCGTTAGTCCATTTTTTTCTCTTCTCCCTCTTATTTGTAAAATGCTAAGCTAACTGCTACATGGGTCTAAAAATAGCTAAGCTACAGAAATCGCTACTTGTTTAAAAACTGCCAAGCTACTGGGGAATGTAGTTAAGCTACGTAGCTTCGATTTTTAGTGAATTATTGGAATGCAGTAGTCTTATCACTGCAGCCGTAAACCGGAATGGATTATCAAAAACCGTACTCATTACGGTAAAACCGTAGTTGTCGGCAGGTATGCAGAAGTTCGGGTTTTATTTACTAGTTGGTCACTAGCATATGTGTTGCTGGTGGCACAGTCGGACTCCATATTTGCTTGTGGTGTTGTTGTGGGTCAGTGCAGTGGGGGAGGCCCGAGGTAGTGAGAAGTGGAGGAGAATCAAGGAACACAAATAAGCGGCGTTTGGTCATAACGTGAAATAAATTATATCGATAAGATATTTTCTTAATTCAGATCTTGTTTAAAAATGTATCGATATATCTTACAAACTCAGTATATCACCCAGCCCTACTATGTAGTTGACTTTGGTGGTTGATGATGCACACTTTTTTTCCCCGTCTTATCGACAATGGTGAAAAAACTAAAACTAAGCCAGTTCTGTCTGAAACCACAATAGCTTGTCAGGACCTAGTAAAATGTAATACTTTGGTCCCCTGCCAAACTGCTCGTCTTTAATTAACTTCCGTGTTGCACGACACTGAACAGCACCAACAGAATAGGAAGGGTGAGGTGGGTCGTGTTTTAAATGTTCAACAATGCTAGTGCACCCCCCGAATACTCCTCCCACCCTGTTCTGTAATAGATTTTTGTTTGTCTAGAAGGAAATTAGTTTTAAAAACAAGTGTCCCTTCTGGAATGTTTGGTTTCATGTAATTTTTTCGCAGGCAAACGCGGCATCATCTGTATGGAGGACCTCATCCATGAGATTTTCACTGTCTGCAAGAACTTCAAGGCGGCCAACAACTTCCTGTGGCCCTTCAAACTGTCGTCACCTCGTGGTGGAATGAACAAGAAGACCACACACTTTGTGGAGGGAGGAGATGCTGGCAACAGGGAGGATCAGATCAACAGAATGATCAGGAGGATGAATTAATAGTGAGTTACAATAAGGCTTGCAGACCTTCAGAGTAAACGTGTTTCATTTGAAGTGGTTTAGGATGCACATTTTTCCCCGTCTTATCGATTATGGTGACAACTAACTAAGGATAAGCCAATTTGGTCTGAAACCACATCTTCACCTGTTAAACCTTCAAATGTTACACTAAAATATGTGTGAAACTCAATTTTAACCACTCTGTTTTTCCCTTTCAGGTTTGTACAAGATTCAAAATAAAAGTTGCAAAAAATGTGATTCATTTTGCGATTATAAATCTATGATTGTGAGCCACTAATTTGAATTCAGTGAAGGTATTTTCCGCAACACCTCGAATGGCATATTTTTGTAATTTATTGCCTTCTTTCAGCTAAACTTTACAAGATGATCATTGAACTGTTATTTTGTTTTTAACCAGAGCTACTGGTAAGCATGTAACTAAGCTACACAGGGTGGGGTTTTAGCACTCATGTTACGGTAACGTGACTGGCTCCACTATTGAAGACTTTAAACTTATGCTGTTACGAGTATAGCCTACCTGCACTTCATTACATCTTGTGTAATGTATGAAGGATCCAGCATGATGCCTTTTATACCCAGTGATGGGCAAGCTACTTGGAAAATGTAAGCTAAGTTACACTCTCGCACTTCACTGTATTTATTTAGTATACCCTTTCTTTGGACCACCCTTATTTTCTCTATCTACAAGAGGAAAAACTCATCTATTGACAAAATACTTACGTGTTTGGCAACAGTAAGTAATGGTTAAATGCAGTAGAACTTCATGAACTCATCTTGTGTTCCTAAATTTGTGTTGGATGTCTTAGATGACCTAAATTTGTGATGGATGTCTTAGATGAAGAGCCGTTATGATTTTGATTCACGGAGTAAACTAAAAACTAGGTTTTGGGTTATTTTCTCTAAATGCGTACATGTTTCTAAATATGGCCAAGGACGCGGGCTATTTTGGGTGTCTTGCACGTCATCACAAAAGGTAACCTTATCTGCGGGAGAGAAAATCCTTCTGCCGTTTTCAAGTATTTTTATTTTGTTTTGAGTGATCAGTTTGTTCAAGCATAAGGATGCTCATAGGTGTACCTGGTACTAGAGAACCCTAGGCCAAAGATCAATGATCGATTTTGTAATCGTATCAGCTGATCTGACGCCGTATGTTTTGGACACTCGGGTGAAGAGAGGGGCTGAACTGTCAACTGATCACCATCTGGTGGTGAGTTGGGTCAGATGGCGGGGAAAACCTCTGGACAGACCTGGCAAACCCAAGTGTGTAGTGCGGGTGAACTGGGAATGTTTGGAGGAGTCCTCTGTCCGGAAGGATTTCAACTCCCACCTCCGGCGGTACGTCTCTGCCATCCCTGTGGAGTTTGGGGACATTGAACAGGAATGGGCAATGTTCAAAGCCTCTATTGCTAAAGCTGCAGCTGCGTGTTGTGGCCAGAAGGTCTTAAGTGCCTCAAGGGGCGGTAACCCTCGAACACCCTGGTGGTCAGGGAAGCCGTCCGACTGAAGGAGTCCTACCGGGGTTTGTTATCCCAGGGGACTCCGGAGGCAGTTACAAGGTACCGACAGGCCCGAAGGGCTGTGGACGAGGCTAAGCAGAGGGTGTGGGAGCAGTTCGGGGAATCCATGGAGAAGGACTATCGGGCGGCACCAAAGCTGTTCTGGAAAACCTTACGGCACCTCAGGAGGGGGAAGCAGGGAACCATCCAAGCTGTGTACGGCAAGGATGGGACTTTGCTGACTTCAAGTGAGGAAGTTGTAGGGCGATGGAAAGAGCACTTTAAGGAACTCCTTAACCTAATTACATCAGACACACCCTCCCTGATAGGAGCAGAGCCTGAGGATGATGGGGGACCGACGTCGATCTCTCGGAGTGAAGTCACTGAGGTAGTTAGACAACTCCACAGTGGCAAAGCTCCGGGAGTTGACGAGATCCGTCCAGAAATGCTGAAGGCTCTGGGTGTTGATGGGCTGTCTTGGTTGATACGCCTTTTCAACATTGTGTGGAAGTCTGGGACAGTGCCGAGGGAGTGGCAGACTGGGGTGGTGGTTCCCCTTTTCAAAAAGGGGGACCAGAGGGTGTGTGCTAATTACAGGGGTATCACACTACTCAGCCTCCCTGGGAAAGTTTACGCCAAGGTACTGGAAAGGAGGGTCCGGCCGATAGTCGAACCTCAGATTCAAGAGGAGCAATGTGGATTCCGTCCTGGTCGTGGAACAACTGACCAGCTCTTTACGCTTGCGGGAATCCTGGAGAAGGCCTGGGAGTATGCCTATCCAGTCTACATGTGCTTCGTGGATTTGGAGAAGGCGTATGACCGGGTTCCCCGGGAGATCTTGTGGAAGGTGCTGAGGGAGTACGGAGTGAGGGGAACCGTGCTGAGGGCCATCCAATCTCTGTATAACCAAAGCGAGAGTTGTGTCCGGGTGCTTGGATGTAAGTCGGATCCGTTTCCAGTGGGGGTTGGTCTCCGTCAGGACTGCGCTCTGTCACCTATCCTGTTTGTGATTTTCATGGACAGGATTTCTAGGCAGAGTCGTGGCCATGGCGGAGAGGGTATACGTCTCGGGGGGGCTAAAGGTTGCGTCACTGCTGTTTGCAGATGATGTGGTCCTGATGACACCTTCGGTTCGTGACCTTCAGCTCTCACTGGATCGGTTCGCAGCCGAGTGTTCAGCGGCTGGAATGAGGATCAGCATCTCCAAATCTGAGACCATGGTTCTCAGCAGGAAACCGATGGATTGTACAGTCCAGGTAGAGGACGAGACTCTGTCCCAGGTGGAGGAGTTTAAGTATCTTGGGGTCTTGTTCACGAGTGAGGGAAAGATGTAGAAGGAAATCAGCCGGAGAATCGGAGCAGCTGGGGCAGTATTGCAGTCTCTCTGCCGCACTGTTGTGACGAAACGAGAGCTGAGCCAGAAGGCAAAGCTCTCGGTCTACTGAGCTATCTACATTCCGACTCTCACCTATGGTCATGAAGTGTGGGTCATGACCGAAAGAATAAGATTGTGGATACAAGCGGCCGAAATTAGTTTCCTCAGAAGGGTGGCTGGCATCTCCCTTAGAGATAGGGTGAGAAGTTCAGTCACCCGAGAGAGACTCGGAGTAGAGCCGCTGCTTCTTCGCTTGGAAAGGAGCCAGCTTAGGTGGTTCGGGCATCTCGTGTGGATGCCTCACGAGCGTCTCCCTAGGGAGGTCCTCGTTGCACGTCCCACTGGGAGGAGACCCCGCGGCAGGCCAAGGACCAGATGGGGGGATTACATCTCTCTGGCCTGGGAACGCTTCGGGATTCCCCAGGAGGAAGTCGCTAATGTTGCTCTGGAGAGGGAAGTCTGGGGGGTCTCTGCTGGAGCTGTTGTCCCCGCGACCCGAATCCGGATAAGCGGTTGAAGATGGATGGATGTCAGTTTGAAGGGACTCTTTTGACTCCCTCGTCATGTGACATTTGTACGTGACTTACTAGTTTCGATGACCTGCCTTATCTTGCCTCTGGTCAATCCGCAATGTTTCGCCCTAACCATAGCCAATCATAGTTTTTGTCCGTATGAATGTTCTCGTTTATTCAGGTCATTGTATTTTCTCCACATTTTTTTTTTTACTGGATTCACAGTCTATTTTCTCTTTGTAGCTTTGATGTAAGCTACATGGGTCTAAAAGTAGTTAAGCTACAGGAAAAACTACTCGTCAAAAATGTGGCCAAGCTACCGCTACTTCACTGGGAAATGTAGTTAAGCTACTTAGCTTAGCTACATGTCGCTTGCTACTGCCCATCACTGTTTACACCTGAAAGCATATCCGATATTGTCGTGTACAGTCGAGGGACTCTCAAATTGGCACCAGCGTGGGCCTGAAACCCACGGTTTCAACTTATGGTGGCTTTATATGGGATCTGCTCCAGGATGACAAATCAGGTAACAAATGGGGACTTTCCCAACCACTCAACATTTGAGTAATGAGTGAGAGAGCTTTGCTACATGCAAGTGAATGTCGCTTCTTGTATGCTAAACGAGTGGTAGCTAACAATGCGGTCCATCCATCCATCTTCTTCCACTTATCCGAGGTCGGGTCGCGCGGGCAGACAACAAACAAAACAAGACAAAACAAAACAAGACAAGCTCCAAATTTGCAGCCAGAACATCATACAGGTGTGACAGAGGACGCCCACAGCAGGACGAACAGCAGGAGATACAAACAGACCCCTGCTGGACATAAGTGTCAACGGACAATGTTATCAGTTCATGATTGACAATGGTGCCACACAATCATTGAAGCATCCCTTTGTGGTCAACCTGCACACACCTTGTAATGACCTGCTTTAGGAACTATGCCCTGACATTCAATACCGCAAAGAAGGCACTTCCTGATGTTGCCCGACAACACGACATCAGCTGACAGCTACTGGGTACGCCTCCCAGGAAAGAATGGAGGACGGGGACTGCTCCAACTGTCCTATCGGTGAAAGCCCTGGCTGACTGAGGTGCGTCCGTGTGTGCCGCCACCCGACCCGCCAAAATGTATGATCACCAATTAGACAACTCATGATAGGAGCCTTTTGACCCCTATATATGGTGGAACTCAAGGTATGGCCGCTCATGTGAACTATCCTTACAACAGTTAGAATGATATAAGATGGTCAATTGCTGTCCAACATTGTTCCCTTGTCTTCTGTCCCGCCTACGAAACCAAAGACTTAGGTCGAATGATTAAAACAGGGTGTAGTTGACGCTGATTGGACCGATACGCAAATACCACATTTTCAATTGTTTCGGTTGTCTGTTAAAAACATAGCTATAGGCTGCAATTTGGACACTCGTACTGTAGGCTACAAGGAGCTAGCGCTACACAACAGCTGAGCCAAAACAACGCATTTAAGCAAATCAATTAATTATAGTTGCTTATACACGAAGTCGTTTTAGAGACAGAAGTCTGTAGAAAGTATTCGGTAACAAATGTGTCCGCATCATTAAACTTTCTACAACAGGAACCATACTGAACAAATCCAGCAGTTACTGTCGGACTCTAATCTGGGGTACCTTTGTCTCTCGAAGACATGGTTAAAACCTGCAACACCATTTTGTTCTAATTAATGTCCCGGGATACAAGATTACAGAAGAAACAGATCAAGTGACTGAGGGGGGAGGAGTTATGATTTATGAAAGGGAAAACATTAAAAGTGAACAGATAACACTCCCAGTAGATCATCTTGAGTGTGTTGGAATTAAAATCACATTTCCTCAGAAATGTATTTCAAGGTAATTGTAGCATACCGACCGACCACAGCTAAAGACATTTTTCTCGATTCATTTTCAGACATCCTCAAACAGCACAGTATGAAAGAATTGAACGTCATGGGGGACGTTAATCTTGATTGGTAAATAAGTCGCGTAGAAAGAAACTTAAGGATATTATAAACGGCTTCTACTATACTTATCTAAATGATAAGCAGCCCTACTAGAATTACATTTGGATGACAAAAATCAAAGAGATCATCTGTAAATACACTAATACAAAACCCAGAAAGAAAAGTGCTAAAATAAAAAAATACCTTCAACTGATGAAACAATTTGGATTCTAATGAAAAATCGGGACTCAGCTCTCATAAGAGCAATTAAAACAGGTCTAAATACAGATCGTATGATTTTAAAAGTTTTGAGGAACAAAGTTACAATGCTTATGCGGAAGTCTAAGGCTGACTTTCACTTAGAATTAATCAAAGCTGCAAATGGGAACATTAGACAGTTATGGAAAACCATTTACAAACTTACGGGAAGAGAGCAAACAAGAAACAACTACACTATAACATTAAACATCAATGGCGCTACTATCACAGACAGTCTGGACATAAGTAATAATTTTAATGAACATTTCATCCAGTCTGTACAAACCCTGAATAAAAAGTCCCTCATAATCAGTGCAAATAATTGCCATTTATTCAGGATGGACTAATTTTAGAATTAACAAATGAAACAAAGGTAAACAAAATCACGATCTAGAGATATATACGATCTGGACATTTTCTTCCTAAAAATGTATAAAGATAGTCTTACTGCTCCTATAACAACATTGTTAAATAAATCAATAACAGAAAACACTTTCCCTACCACGTTGAAAACTGCTACTATCATCCAAATCCATAAAGCAGGAAATAAACAAGACATCAACAAGTACAGACCAATTAGCCTTCTCCCCGTTATATCCAAAGGAATAGAAAATTTGGAGTTAAAAAGTGGCTTTGGAGCAATCAAAGCTGCTCACACGGTCACTAAGAGGGGCATTATGTTGACACATCAACTTAATGTGTATTTTATTAATCCATGAGAGCATTTTTGTTGTAAATTGTGAGGTATGGCTGTTAAAATCATGGTTGTTTTAAAAAAAATGATGACAGATGTGAACAAGAGCATGTATTGTCTTTGTGTGATGATGTAAATAAGGTGTGGTTGTATTGTATATTAAGTAGGTGTGGATGAAGGGGCATTTTATGACTTTTCTTAATTTGATTACATGCTATAGTATGATTATTTATTGATTAATTATTAATTATTATGAATGTTTATATATTATTTATTATGATTAATTAGTGTCATAATTTTATTGCATGATTTTTGTATCCCTTTAATTCAGGTAGCCAGGGAGTGAAGATGGAAAGTAGCTATTTAGATATAATATCTGGTACAGAACATATCTGTCTTTGAACTTAACGTTTCTGTGCATTGTCCTATTATATATAGACTAAATAAACTATGTCGTGAATTATTGAGGCCACAATAATTCACTAGGTGTTGTAAAATATCAAATTACTATTGCAAAAGCAAACATTGACCTCAAACATGACCTGTCCTCCGCCTCTGTTCTTGCTGCGCTTGACTATCAGCTGCCTTTTCTTTTTCTTGGATGTTTCTGAAAGTACTACTACTACCACTACTACTACTATTACTATTACTAAAACTAACACTGTCCCTTTTTCAGGGACAGAGGGGGGAGGTGAGTTTTGATTGTGTCAAGTTTGAGCGTGTCGAGGTTTTTATTTAATTGATATGATCAATCCGGTACAAGGATAAAGGTACGTAATGATTTAGGTTGACAATTACAGTGTGGTTGGCGGAAGCAACCCCAACCTCAAAGGAGGATGCCAATTCAGTAATTAAATGTTTTGTGAATGATCTAATATCCTGACATGGTTTCCCCAAAAAGATTAGGTCAAACAACGGCACCCATTTTAAGAAAGCAGGTTATCATCCTCAGTCACAAGGTAAGGTTGAAAGGAGGAACCAGAAAATCAAAACAAATTGGCTAAAATCTGTGCACAGACCAAATTGAATGTTGCCATTAGCGTTAATGATCATTCGAATGTCCCTGAATAAAACTGTTTTTACGGCCTTTGAATTTTTCACCCTATGAACTGCATACAGATCAGCCCTTCCCAGGACCAGCAGCTTCCTAGGAAGGCGGAAAGACCATGAGACCAAAATGGTATGTTTACAAAATGCAGAATTTGTGTGCCAGTTCCTCTGTGCAGATTCGAGGATGACAGCCGCCACTCCAGATTCCCTTCCACCCGCCGAGAGGGGAAGGGTCAAAATCGGATCCCAGACCAGCACCCGATACCTGACTGGAAGGAACCGAGAGGAGAGACAACACCTTGCCAGCGATGACGAGAACGACCAAGGTTGCCAGCCACGATGTGTCCGTCGGACCTCCAGCAGCTGTGGAAGGAGGGGTCGGGAGTGCCGAAGCGGCGAGGAGGCCTTGAAGCAAGCCGAGGGCGTGGACCAAAGCCCCAACAGCCCCAACTCTACTTCAGCTTTCCCCAGAGCGGCCAGCGCGCACATGCCATTGCACAGTCTGCCCAATGGACTGAGCCACACCCCAAGGAGAGACAGAGACAGACTGTTTGAGTGGATCTCCTTCTTCACCAAGGCAGCCAAAAGCCCAACGAGGTGTCGGCAGGCCACCAGCCTGCTGCACCACAGATTTTGGTTGATTGATCATTAATGTGAAATACATCTGAATAAGTATATATATATATATATGCATCTAATTATGTTCAATGATGTTCATGATCAAAGTATTCTGTTATTCCTTTACTAAATCAAAGGGTAGGCCACTAATTGTGTTCTGTGATATGGTTTTACTGCAGGCTGGTAACAGCAATCGCTCCGTTAAGGGGTCATAGAGGAATTTCGCCTCGTATAAAAACATTGAGGTTTTTGCCTCTATCTGTAGTAGATATTTTAAGTAAGTGGCCTACGTCAGAAATCGGTATGGGCCAGGGTTCTAGAACCCTGGAAGAGGGGTATGTAGTGGAATTTCTGACTTTTGAACTATATTTCGTGTCTGTCAAGAATGTCTGCTCGTTTCATTCTTTTCTATTCTAAACCATTGGAGGACCAGATGTAGGTAAAAGATGAATATGGAGTCGCTCTGACCATTCTACAAAATGTTTTGATTGTCTATCATGACTAAGAGATTCAAGGATGTTGCAGAACAAACAGGTCGAAAACAACAGGACCTTGACGCAGGAAGGAAACAGATAAAATGGCCAAGAGACAAGGGCTATGTGTGATTGCTTGATTCTTGTGTCCTCCAGAGGACGTTTGTCTGTCTGCACGGGCAACTCAATCCAACTTTGTACTTTTTGACTATGGGTAAATAAACCTTTTGTACTAAACTCACTTTTGTTGCTGTTTAAGCTTCGGACAATCCACTACATTTGCAGTGTAATGTGGCGACTTGTCACATTCTTTAATTTATGACCATTTGACCTGTTATTCCAATGGTTCTCAAACTTTTTTCCCACGAAGTACCACCTAAGAAAAACACTTGGCTCTCCAAGGACCACCAATGTTAAGTTTGAAAAGTAACACTGTTTAATATAGACAAATTAAACACAGTATTTTTATTTTGATCAAGTGATTCTTTGGCATGCCACTAGATAGAGCCCGTGTGTACCACAGTTTGAGAATCACTATGCTATTCCAATTATGACTGTGGTAATTAGCGCCAAGATCAGTTCAATTTTAAAAGATGCATGCCTAATATCTCACCAAAGTCAAATTTATTGGCCAAGTACATTCAACACACAATTAATGTGACTTGGTAGACTATCTGTTTAATGCAAGAATCAAAGAAAAAGGCGACAACTACGAGAGTACAGTGGGTGAGCCATTTGTGGCGCCATCTTGGTACGAAAACAAAGGACATTCAAAGAGCACAGAGCTGATGCAACCAACTGCCCCGCCAAATGCGCTAGTTCTCCATGCAGCAACGAAAGTAAAATACATCGAGAAACAAAACCATGGTGGTTAAATTGTAAGACGTATGGAAAGATCCACTAGTTGTTTAAAAATTTAAGAAAAAAATAAAGTTCAGTATTCATAATTCTGAAAAAAAATTCCACAGTGCATTGTGGGATTTGTCGTTGTTTGATTGCGAAGATAAATTATATAAGATAGCGCTGTGGCTACCTGTTTTTTTTTAACGGATCACGTTGCCTGACAGTTTGGACCCTCAAGAAATTCCGTATTATTCCAGAAAAGTATACTTTACAAATTGTTTGCACCATATGTCGCTTTTATTTGTTTATCAATCAATATATGGTACATTTTGCTACAAAATGTGGCTGACTTAAAGGTAAGGTTATTGTATAAACTATAAAAACAGTATTTAAAAGCATTCCGACTGAGGGCTCTATTAAAATACGTCACAACATGAAAGCGTTTAGTTTACATAGTATAAAAAACCCACAAAAAAACGGGTATGTTCTCAGGAGACTAACTTTAGCCATCCAACGAAGGTAAGTTATATTCGGTAAAATATGTTTTATTTAACTTATTGAAAATAATGACATTTTCACTTTGAACTCGTCGGGTTAATTTGTGGGTTACCTCTGTAGTGTTCCGCGGATCTTTAATCCAATTAAAATCAGGCATTTGATTTGGCACCCGGAAAAGGCTAGTCCCTAAACCAATATGAATGTGAGCAGGAATAAATGGGAGGGCCCGTATTGCCCAATAGCGAATGGGGTTGACGCATACGTCCGCAGTGGCACATTTGCTCCGCCCTCGGCCTCCATTTCTGAAAATAGGCGACGACGCCGCCGCCGATGTCGTGTCTTCGCCTTCTTTTTTAAACTGAGTTAAATAATTGAACAAGACTCTCAGGGCTGTGACTCAAATGTCAATTTAACATTGTACGCTATTTCAAAAGTGGCTATACCTTAGCTAGTATTTTATTTTCTGTTTTAACTTTAGCAAACGGCGTTTTCCGCCGCACCCCCTCTTGAACGTCCCACTCACTCCCCCTTGTGTGAGTAGGGGCCTGCTACGTTACGTTGGCCACGAGGTGCGTTGTTACACTCGGAACGGGACGATGGCGGAGTTCGGCAATGGACTAGCGGAAGAATCTCTATTGGATTCTGACCCCGGACACCCAGAGCTGGAAGACACGGTTGTCGGTGACGAGGAACCGGGTTTAGAAGAGGGGGAAGCTGCAATAGAAGACCCGGTAAGTGAAGGCTATTGTTACAGCCGTGTTGTATGAACAAATGTCGACAGACTGTACTTCAGTTTATTAAAACATTATTAGCACATATCTGCGTTTTAAGATTGACTCACATGTATGTGGCTACTATGTGTATTAACCGCCATTACGGTTCGTGCAGTGCAGTGTAATTTGGTGGTGACATGCGCGATATCGGCCGCCATCTTGGCGCTAGTTTCTGCGCCAGGGTGCGAGACCGAGCCTCTCAAATCGTCTAAAAAAATGCAAGAAATGGGACTCATGAGACCGTAGGGGCAACGGTAGGGTAGGCTGCAGCTTCTAAACACAACCGCGCCGCCCCTTCATTGAGAAGCCGCCTTATTAACGGTAATGATAGGTTTTTGCTCCCATGTCTGCATTCGGCATCATACTCGCTGCGGCATTTCGCAGAAGTGTAGCTGAATAGCGATAGCCGGTTAATGCTAGCACAACTTGCTACACCGCGATACAATGCTACCTCCTGGATGTACACCCTTTTAATCACGTGACACGATACAATGTGGTTTGTCACTGTTGAAAATGCGTGTGACCACTGACATTCAGGATCATGAGTAGCTAGGGTGGTGTTGGCCGTTGCCTGTTATTTTGTTTGCACCGTTTTGAAATGTTTTTGCGACTGCGGGGTTCTCTCCGGGTACCACAGCTTCCTCCCAAAAACATGCACCTGGGAATTTGTTGATTGGCAACACAAAATTGTCCCTAGTGGGTGAGTTTGAATGTTGTCTGTGTTGGCCCTGCGATGAGTTTGCGACTTGTCCAGGGTGGACCCTGCCTTCCGCCCGAGTGCAACTGGGATAGGATAGAAAATGGTTGGATGTGATGCTAGTTTTGATATAAACACGTGCTTGATGGCGGGTCATTGCGACACGTCTGTTCGAGCTGGCTGAACAATGAAGTCAGGTTGCGGTAATATAGGAGTCTGGTCTACATTCATCTGTCTGGGCTTTCTCGTTATTTTTGATACACATTGTTCCTTCAATGCAATAACTGCAGTGGTTGTTATCTCATGTCATGTGCATACGCATTTGCAATGACTGTATTGTGGATCAGTGCATTTTTGGTTTCGGTCTGGGTCAGCATTGCCATAAATGGAACTGGAATGACTCCCACTGCATTGCACCACTCTTCCAGGATGGGCCACATTCACATGGGACAGTGTCATCTGTGTTGTGCACCAAGTATGGTACACACAACCCTAATTGTCTAGCCAAATGCTTGGTGTCTACACTGTCTGTTAATCTTAGTTGGGCTATTGTTACCCCCAGAATTTGATCTCATCATGCTAGCCCACCCGTTTGATCGTGAGACAATGCTGGAAAAATACCATACTGTAGTGACCGCTTTACTAGCTTTATACCAGAATTGTCATAAATAATTGTAAAAAGGTTAAAACAACATTTTCCACGTTTGGCGTCCTGTTTGAGCTTCACTAGCATTTCTGTATCTGCTCCTAGGAGCTGGAGGCAATCAAAGCCCGGGTGAGAGAGATGGAGGAAGAGGCAGAGAAGCTGAAGGAGTTGCAGAACGAGGTGGAGAAACAAATGAATCTCAGTCCCCCACCAGGTAAATTTGTGTATGTGTATAATTGTGCCTGCACTATCAATTCAATACATCATCGGTTATGTCTGTTGTACCAGGGTTGCCGTGGGGCATAAAAGATCATTAAGTCATTCTACAGATTTTGCAAAAATAAAGGCCTTAAATGACATTAAAATGCATTAAATACAATGTCCAGAGGCATTAGAAAATATAGTACAATTGTAGGACTGGGCCAATAGTCAATAAGTCACTCAATCAAACTTAATTAAAATGAACTAAGTAACACTGTGGTTATTAAAAAATTGCTGAGTCTGTATTTATTTTCTTCGTCTTAGACTTGAAAACAAAAGGTCTGGTAATGACCGAAAGCATTAAAAGCGCTGCCTCCATAGCGGATGGCAAAATCAAACGGTTTTGCTGTTTTTTCAGCACTTCTGGCGCTATCTACTGTACCAGGGCTCGAATTTAACCACGGCAACTGCGGAAAAAGCCGCGACCGCCCTCGTCACTTGCCGTAATGCCCTAAAGATTGAAACAACATCGACGGCAAGAACATGCCGTGACTGCCCTTGACTTTTTAGTCAAAGGCGAAAAATGATTATATCGTGATATTGGAGTATACTTTCTCACGCAGTTGCTTTTAGCTGCGGGCATTACACTACAGGCCTTTCTCACTCTTTCTAGTCTCTCCTTCTCACAGGGGCGTAAAACAAGCCCACCTTCTTACATACGTCACATACTGTCGCGCGTGTAGCGTCATACGCCCTCGCCCAGCAGAGAGGTAGCAGCATGGCTAACGTTAGCTGAGGCAGGTGGTACAAGCGGAGCGGACAATACAAGAAAAGGTGCAAAACTGATCACAAATGGAGGAAGAACAATTAATGCCCAAAAAAAACAGCACAGAGTCCATCATCTGGCGGTAGTTTGGCTTCAAGCGGGAAGATATTCAGCAGACAACAGTAATATGCAAAGTATGCAGCAGTATAATTTTGCAATGCAACTCTGAGTGACAGTGACAACAAGCGGCCCTAACGGTGTTCGTCAACACCGTTCAATTATTGTAACGTCTATCGAGATGCTTCGAGGACAGGAATTATATCGATCACTTTATTGAGCAAAACTGTTTATATTCGGCCGTAACCACACCAAAAACATGACTAAAAGACTAGTCATTTTCTGCCGTACAAACCAGGCCAAAACCAACTTGTCATCTGTCACCAACACGCATACCACTAAGCCACTGGTGCGTTTTATGGCCACACAAAAAGTCGGACAACTCAAACACCACACAAAGTTACACTATGACTCCTCAGTCATACATGTGCTTATTCTACTGTCATTTATTATTAATGTTATTAATATTTATTTATATTAATCATGGAATGCTGTTACTAGAAAAAGTTACAGGAATGCACACTTCATCCTATGCTTACATTTCATTGTGCAACATGAGGATGTTTAAGGGGAACTAAATGTGATCTCTGAAAGGGGTACACATGATTTCCTAAGCAGGACCCCCACCCAGACATATTGTACAATACTAATCCATAGCTTATGAAAAACAAGATTTATTTTATTTTCATTACAAGTGGGCCAAATCACTAATATTACAAAATAATCTCATGAAAATGACTCCTCATTTGAGTGTTATTATAAAAGATTGGTTTGAGACTAGGGCTGCAGCTAACGATTATTTTTCTATCGATTAATCTATAGATTATTTTTTCGATTAATCGGTTAATCTATAGATTATTTTTTCGATTAATCTATAGATTATTTTTCCTTTTACCGATTTTTTTTTTAATTTAAAATGAAGAGGAAAAAATAAATGTAGGCCAGTTTTTTCAAAAGGCATGGCTTTTATTTACAAAAAAAAAAGTATGGCCACTAGTCAGTCAACATTGACAACAACATGACAAAATATTCTGTAACAATGTAAACATTTAAAACTTTTAACATTTAACAAAATTAAAAGTAGCTTATTTGCTTTTTAATGTGCAAATATAAAAGTAAACATCCAGTGCAAATCTTAATATTCTGGAATAGTATAAGCATTTCAAAAGTAAAAGTATTGCTTATTTTGCTTTAAAATGTGCAAAAATAAAGATAAACATCCAATACAAAAAAGTGCAAAACGGAAATATTCTGTAACAAGTGTAAACATTTCAACAAAAGTAAAAGTATTGCTTATTTTGCTTAATAACACAACAATGATAGTATGATTAAAGTGAAAGTTAATTGTTCGTTTGTACATAGTATATGTAACTGTTAATGTTGTAAAAGGTATTTGCACAACTAATTAACGTTAGCGTTTGTGACACGTCTTGTGCCGTGAGGTTCTTTCAGGACCGACAGACTGAACGCCAGACGGCTTTGCCAGGTTTACAATCTTTTAATTTTACACAGTCTTTTCTCTTCCAACTGCGCGGATCGCGCACCTGGGCACGATTGCGGCGTTGCTCCCGGCGCGCCTCGCCGCTCGCTCGCCGCCGCCGCCTCTCCACAGCGTTAAAGAGGAGCGCGTCTTTGTAAACACTGAACAGGCACGCCAAACGCGCCTCTCAGAGCGAAACGGTGCTTTAGTTTATGAATTTACAACGCAGATACAAATGACACATTCATGTTTTTGTGTAATAATGACAACGTATACGCACGCGGACGATTGACTTGTTGATGGTGATGGCAAGAACGCTGTCGGGGGTTTTCTTTTCAAATGTTCGTTCATAGCCGTTGTGCTGCTATGATAGGCCATTTCCGCTCGACACAGTGTGCATACAACAACATTATTAGGCCGTTTATTGAAATACTCCCACACTTTTGACGACTTTTGGCGTGCTTTTTTCCCCTCGCTCGCATCGTCTGCTTTGCGCTCCGCCATGACAGTAAAGTAGTGTGACGTAAATATGCGACGCGCCGACGCACAAAAACGGCGTCGACGTATTTACGTAACCGATGACGTCGACTACGTCGACGCGTCGTTTCAGCCTTATTTGAGACAGGTGTGCTGCTGGTATTGCCACGTGTGATGTTCACTGAATGCTCAGGGAGTTTTTGTGTTTGCTCAGACACATGAACAATTAGAGGGAACATTGGTAGCAGCACTACTAATTTGTTCTTTCATTTAAAAAGTCACCCGCGAGAGAATGAAGAGTGCTTGAAACTCCGCACGTTAACATCTCCGGCCGGTGCCACACCCAAAAAAATGCTGAAACAACCTGCACTGACAAATGAGCCTGATCAATACCATATGGAAAACATAGTCACAAACACAAGGAGATAACGTCCGCAGTAACTTATTACATAGCGAAGGACATGGCCCCATAAACATCTATGCAACATTTTGACCAGAGAACCACCATTACATGTTATGTAGACCACAAGGAAGTGTTTTCAATTTAGAAAAATAATAATAATATGATAATTTAATGCGCCCTAATATATGCATCAAGTCTTCATTCAAGGCTAAGGCAAAATATCGAGATATATATCATATATCGCGATATGGCCTAAAAATATCGAGATATTAATAAAAGCCAATATCGCCCAGCCCTTATATATATATATATATATATATATATATATATATATATATATATATAAAAATAAAAATAGAGGCATCATGTAATGACAAAAAGCTGACAAGTTTATATAATGAATAAAAAACAGTTTATATGTATGTATATACAGTGTGTTGGTGTTAACGCACTTTGTGTGTCTTTTTATGCATTAAAATCAGGAAGGATGCACAATTCCAGAAGCCTGCACATCCCTTGAGCGCAGATTTTTTTTTTAACTGCCCGGTTTGCTTTAAAAAAATATTTGATTGATTATCGCTTTCCGCCAGTGGTTTGTTTTGTTTATATTTGCCTGATCAAATTTCCGTCCCCACTTATTGCGTTTTTATTGGTCGTAAATTTTGATTCGCTGAAAGTTTTCAAATACTGCCTCAGTTTGCACTCGGACAACTTTACCGAGAGGGGTTGTCAAAAGAAAGACTTCATGATAAACACTAAGGTGAGTGCAAAGTCAACCTTTTTAACTTCACCCTATGCCATGTCTCCAGTAAATGAGTTGTTTCTTTATGAGTCCATGGAAACTTCACTTTTATCTCCCGCTGAAGCGACGTCGTTCGAGGCTGGAGACAGGCTAGCTGTTAGCTTCAAGCTAACCAGCACCTGACCAGACTCCTCAACCCCAAAAACATACTTTGTAGGTCAACAAACGAGGCGAATATGTGCCTTTTTAAGTGTTAATGTGTGAGGAGTGTTCAAAAGGAGTCTTTTGGAGAAGTGACTGACAAGTTAGCAAGTGTCGCTCGCATCACTGACAGTGACGTCATCTACGCCATTGTTTACTGAAGCAGAGATGCTGACTGTGCGTTATGATAAACGCGCATGCGTCGTCAGGCTCTGCTTTTTATCGAGAGACTTATCAGATGTAATTGTTTATCTATAGTAGGGGTGTCAAAAGTGTGGCCCGTAGGCCATTTGCGGCCCGCAGCTAATGTTTTAAGGCCCACAGCACATTCTAAAAATACTATTCAAATAAACAAAAACATAACAAAACTGGAATAAAAAGGCTTACAGGTGAAACATGATACTGAATCAAAATCAATGTTTTTATGAATTATTGACCTATCCAAAGCTCTGATTATTTCACATCAAATATTTCCTTTTGAAACATTTTTTTGTGCAAGATTTTGCATATTTTGTGTGTTTGCCATACAAAAAAAACAGTTTTCTATGACAAAAAGGCCAGAAAAAAAACAAAAAAACAACATAAAAAAACTAACTTAGTATTGACGGATAGATCTGAAGTTGATGTAGACTCTAGAGATTTAAGCGTTAAATAATGTATGTATGCCCTGGCACATGATTATCGTTTCATGACAGAAGCAAAAAATATTTTACACTTTTATACTGAAATAAATACACCTACAACTTATTAAATACAAATATAGAAACAACTACTGGCAGCGGTAAAGTTTACTAAATAACTGAATACATTTACATATGCAAAAAATTGTTTTCTTTTGTATTATTTTTTTAATTAATTAACGTTTATGACAAAATTTTTCCAAAACACAATATAGAATGTGAGATACAACAGGAGAATGCATACATTTATAATTTGTTTTCAAAACGCTTACAAAAAGGTGAGACCCCAAATTTTTACTGTGGGGCCCCATTTTTATGACTTAATGGGGTCCCTGGGACCCCATTTTCAAAATTCCTAGCGCCAATACTGTGTGTGTGGCCAAACTATATTTTCTTAATTCATATCTTGTTTAAAAATATATCGATATATCTTACAAACTCTATATATCGCCCAGCCCTAATACATGTATATACACACACACACACACACACACACACACACACACACACACACACACACACACACACACACACACACACACACACACACACACACACACACACACACACAAATAATGTTTTAACAAGATATGAATTAAGAAAATATTGTAATATCAATATAATTTATTTCACGTTAAAATGACCAAACGCGGCTTATTTGTTGTGTTCCTTGTTCTCCCCCGCACCCTCCCACGGATAAGTCACGATTGGTTGAGATTAGGCCAATCAGAGGCAACATGGGCGGGTCATTGAACCAGGGTGGCAAATCACAACAGACATCCCAAATGACAACGAGAGAGTTGAAGAAGAGAAGAGGGAATTTTCAAGCTGCCGACTTGTATTTAAAAAAAAAACTAGTGGAAGATGGCAGAGGGATTATCTTCCATCTTCTGTGTGTCTATATATTAGGGTTGTCCGGATACCAATAAAATGATACAATAAACATATATTTCCTATTGAACTCAAAGAACAATTTTAGAAGGTTAAAATATAAATTAAAGGGCATTAAACAATTAAAATGTATCATATTACATATATCCATCCATTTTCTACCGCTTATTCCCTTTGGGGTCGCGGGGGCGCTGGAGTAGTCTGCCATAATCAATGATTAGGTTAGAATATAATAAAAAGCTTTACTGACATGTATTAAATGCTTCATGATTTATGGTTGCCACTCCTGGTCTGTGCTTTAAGAAAAATGCAATTATTAGTAAGTACTAAAAACAAAACTAAGGATATATGTACCCAGATACACCATGTAGCAGGTAAAACACACATTGTTCAAGATAAAACACAAATTGTAGCAATTTGTTCCAAAATAGTAATTTCACTTGGATTAGTTAACTGCTAATTGTGCAGTTTTAACTCTAATATTTGGCATCAAACCAAGCAGCTGTGTGCATGTCCACATAGCTACAGCGGGGAGCTGTTAACTCGTGAGAGTTGCATGTGTGTGTGTGTTTAAGAAAATGGCAATGAGTCTGAGTAAAGTCAGTGAGTGAGTGAGTGAGCGGGCGGGCGAGTATAGAGAGAGAGGCATGCACTGCACAGTAGAGTGATGAACGGGTCTGGTTGTGTCCTGCAAAACTAACAGTAGAGCAACCAGATTGTCACAAATTGGTGGCCTCGTCTTTCTGTCCTAAAAGCAGAGCTTAGCAGACCCATTGACGGGTAAAGTGAACGATCTTGCCCCCGACGAAAACATCGACCCTGAAGGGATCCCCCTGTGCTATTAGACTACAGTCTGCACCGGAGCAGAAAAGCAGCACCGGTGTAACAACTACATTATTACCTGTCACTCTTTAAAGTCCTTGTGCAGATCTGAATGTTCATTATTTAAATGTTTACCGACGTTTGAAGCAACGGTGGTAATACTAATCGGCATGTTTGGCGAGGTGTGTTTTAAAGCAACACTTGAATCGCGGTGCTTCCTTGTTTAAAGCGTCACTTTTATCGTTGATTTTGAACCCCAAATACCTCCGTATAGCGCTTCACGCACCCTCTTTATTAACCAGTAGAATTCTCGTCTTTTGACATTCCTCCTCTCCAAGATGTTATTGCTTGTATGCACTTTGTGTGTGTTTTGACACATCATTCATTCAGATTGAAGAACGATATCGGTACTTTTCAAAGGCAGTATAGTCCCGATTTCAACCAATTATTATCGCAGTATTTTATTAGTACTGGTATACGGTACAACCCTAATGTACAGTATGTGTATATACAGTTAGGTCCATAAATATTTGGACATTGACACAATTTTCAGTATTCCAGCTCTGTATAACACCACAATGGATTTGAAATGAAACAATCAATATATGCTTTAAGTGCAGACTTTGAGCTTTAATTTGAGGGTATTTACATCCAAATCAGGTGAACGGTGTATGAATTACAACACATTTTATATGTGCCTTCCACTTTTTAAGGGACCGAAAGCAATTGGACAATTGGCTACTCAGCTGTTCAATGGCCAGGTGTGTTATTCCCTTGTTTTTTTCATTTATTTCATTTACAAAGAGCAGATGTCATTTCAAGTGTGGAATATTCATTTGGAATCTGGGGAGGTCATCTCTCAATATGAAGTCCAAAGAGCTGTCACTATCAGTGAAGCAAGCCATCATTTGGTGGAAAAATCAAAACAAAGCCATCAGAGAGATAGCAAAAACAAGAGGTGTGGCCAAATCAACTGTACATTCTTAAAAAGAGAGAACACACTGCTGAGCTCAGCAACACCAAAAGTCATGGAAGACCACGGAAAACTAGTGTGGTGGATGACAGACAAATCCTTTCCCTTGTCAAGAAAAAGCCCTTCGCAACAGTTGGCCAGGTGAAGAAAACTCTCCAGGAGGTAGGTGTATCTGTGTCCAAGTCAACAATTAAGAGAAGACTTCACCAGAGGGAATACAGATTTTTCATCACAAGGTGTAAACTATGTGATGAAAATTGTGTCCAAAAAACAACAGGACCTTGACGCATGTCCAAATATTTATAGACCTAACTGTATATACGCACTGTTGGCGTTTAACGCACTTTTTGTGTCTTTTTACGCATCGAAATAAAAAAGGATGTGCATTTCCGGAAGTTCGCGCGTCCCCAGGACGTGGATTGTTTTTTTGTACCGACTCTGCCTTCTCCAGGTCAAAACTACGGTTTGCTTTTTTTTTTTTTTTTATCACTTTCCGCTGGTGTTTTGTTTATATTTGCCGGTGTCGTGCGAAATTCTGTATCCCTGAATTATTTCGTATCCTCTGCCGCGGGAGCACGCATTGGGGCGGAGCTCTGTTTCTTGCTCAGACAGCGGCAGCACTTCTGTGTTATTAGCGATGTCAATAATACAAAATGTGGATTCTTACGATCATGCTTTGTCAAAAATGTTGTTGGTGTGACATTCCGACCCGAATAAATGCATTACGTGTTGCATTTGTATTCTCATCGCTGCACAAGCTTCTCTATTGCATACGATGTAATGCTGCAAAGCGGTTGATCAGCCTACCTATTTTATGGAAATTACATTACCGTATTTTCCGCACTATAAGGCGCACCTAAAAACCACAATTTTTCTCAAAAGCTGACAGTGCGCCTTATAACCCGGTGCGCTTTATTACGATTCATTTTCATAAAGTTTCGGTCTCGCAACTTCGGTAAACAGCCGCCATCTTTTTTCCCGGTAGAACAGGAAGCGCTTCTTCTTCTACGCAAGCAACCGCCAAGGAAAGCACCCGCCCCCATAGAACAGGAAGCGCTTCACCCGCCCCCGGAAGAAGAAGAAAAAACGCGCGGATATCACCGTACGTTTCATTTCCTGTTTACATCTGTAAAGACCACAAAATGGCTCCTACTAAGCGATCCGGTTCATAAAAAGACGCAATCTCTCCATCCGCACACGGATTACTACCGTATTTCACAGCTGATATTCCTGTGAACCGCACTGTGGAACGGGAGCACGTACGGTGAATATTCGCACCACAGGGAATGAGAAGTCATCCTTCACTGTGGTTCTAGCTTGCCATGCTAACTTCCACCCATGATGATATTCAAAAGGAAGACCTTGCCAAAAGAGACCTTTCCAGCCGGCGTCATCATAAAAGCTAACTCGAAGGGATGGATGGATGAAGAAAAGATGAGCGAGTGGTTAAGGGAAGTTTACGCGAAGAGGCCGGGTGGCTTTTTTCACACAGCTCCGAAGGCGAACACACCTTCACTAAGACGGGCAGATAGCGCCGGTCGACATACGCCAACATCTGCCAGTGGATCGTAAATGCCTGGGCAGATAGTTTCGGTCACAACTGTGGTCCGAGCTTTCCGGAAGGCAGGATTCACAGAACTGCTGCACAACAACAGCGACACTGAATCCGATGACTTCGACGAGGCGGAGCCGGCCATTTTTGGATCCCACGCTTGCGCAACTTTTCAATTCGGACACCGAAGACGAAGAATTCGAAGGATTTACGAATGAAGAATAACTTCAGAAGGTGAGCGCTATGTTTATTTTGTGTGTTGTGACATTAACGTTCGAGCAACATTATGTTGCTATTTATTGCTCTACACCATTTTGAATTTTACTATGTTTGTGATTGCACATTTGCGTACATTTTGGGACAGAGTTGTTAGAACGCTGGTTTTCAATATATTATTAAAGTTTGACTGAACTATCTGACTGTTTTTTTGACATTCACTTTAGCGCAGCGTTTTTTTGACATTCACTTTAGCGCAGCGTAGGCGCGGCTTATAGTCCGGGGCGGCTTATTGGTGGACAAAATTATGAAATATGTAATTCATAGAAGGTGCGGCTAATAATCCGGTGCGCCTTATAGTGCGGAAAATACGGTAACATCCTGTAATTTGGTTTATTATTTATTTGATCTTCTGATATATTAAAAAATAACACCAATATAATGGGAACAAACACTACAGGGTAGACTCAGTTCCATGTAAAAAAATAAAATAAAAAACATGTATTTTATGCCAGAAAATGTGTCCCACTTACATTTATTTTCTTCAAGCTTTGTACTAACATCATGTGGATAATATGTACAGATTGTATGGCAATGTACAAAACTTGTGAATTTGGACTAATTTTATTCGTGGCAAACAAAGTTAGTAGAGGATACATAATATTTCAGCATATTTCTGTGCTGCCATAAAATGTGTCCCTCCCCCTCAAATTATGTAGTAACTTCATGTGGTGTATTATGTACACTTTTAGTATCAATTACAGATAAATGTGTACATTTGAACTCATTTTATTAATTACAAAAAAGTTAGTAGGGGAAATCAGAATATTTCAGCATATTTTTGTGCTGCCATAAAATGTGTCCCCCTTCTATTTTCTTCAATTGATGTACTAACTTCATGTGGTTTATTCTGTACATATTTAGCCTCATCAACAACAAAACTTGTGAATAGTTCCGTTCTGCATTTTCCAGCACACCTTCAACACATCCACAGGTCTGTGTCCTAACCGTTAAGACGGCCATGTGAATTAAAAGTTACCGGTAAAAATGTCAGCTGTCTGTGTGCGATATACAAAATGACTATATGGTGATATTGGAGTATACGTTCTCACGCAGTTGCTTTTAGCTGCTGGCATTACACTACAGGCTTTTCTCACTCTTTCCTGTGTCTCCTTCTCACAGACAGCAAGCGCACCTTCTTACATACGTCACATACTGTCACGTCATACGTCACATACGTATACGCTCTCTCCCAGCAGAGAGGTAGCAGCATGGCTAAAGTTAGCTGTAATGCTAGCGTAGCCGTGTGAGCGGTAATAATGAAGGAATAATTAATTAATTCCCAAGAAAAACAGCAGGGGGTCCATCGTCTGGCGGTGATTTGGCTTTAAGTGGGAATATGTCGAACAGACAACCGTAATTTGTCATGTGTGGGGCAAAAGCGTTGCTACAAAAAGTAGCATTACTGCTAATATGTAGCATCATTTGAAAAGTCACCCGCTAGACAAGGAAGAGGGCTTACTCCGCACGTTAATATCTCCGTTTGGTGCCACACGTCTACACCATCAAAATGCAGAGGCAAACATTTCTAGATTTCCAGACACCGTATGAAAAAAATAGTGATTTTTTTAGTTGTGATTTCCTTCTCTGCATGAAAGTTTAAAAGTAGCATATATTAATGCAGTATGAAGAAGAATGTTTTAATGTAGACACAGAGAATCATCATACTGCTGTGATTATATGCATCAAGTGTTCTTTCAAGGCTAAGGCAAAATATCCAGATATATATCATGTATCGCAATATGGTCTTAAAATATCGCAATATTTAAAAAAAGGCCATATCGCCCAGCCCTAGTTCAATGATGCTATTTCTGTTTGTCATGTATAATTTTGTCTATTTTGTGTTTATTCTTGAATAAACAGGTCAGTTTCTTGTTACCAACCATTGTGTATTATTCAAACTCCCCTAATTCAGCTGGCTAGTTGTTATCAAGAGTACTAAAACCCTTTTCAACATGAATCTGACAACTAAGTAGGCTAAATAACTTTAAACTTTAATACATGCTCGGATCGGAAGTGCAAAAACAACATCGGTATTGGATCGGAAGTGCAAAAACCTGGATCGGGACATCCCTAATCTATACATATTATTAGGAACTAGGGCTGTCAAAATAACAAGTTAATCATGTGATTAATGAGAAAATATATGAGTAATCATGTACAGACTTAAGTTTAATCATGCAACTTATTTGGGCCGTACACACTCTTTTAGCTCTACTGCTATACGGTCAGTGATCAGATCAATGCGTAAGTCAGTACAAAGATGAGTTCCTACATTATATATCAATATAGATCAATAAAGTCTGCAGGCATACAGTCCGTAAACACACATGATTGTATTTCTTTTTGACAAAAAAAAAAATACCATACCCCCCGGTCCATGGGACAAATTTTCAAGCGTTGACCGGTCCGCAGCTACAAAAAGGTTGGGGACCACTGCTGCAAATGACATGTATTCAAGTGAAACGTTTAAAAACTTTCCTGGATGACATTCTCAGAATAAAATTCTATCTGTGCAAGCTTCCATTTTGCAAGAGAGTAATCACCTGTAATGTGGCGGCATTAAACAAATGATGATCTACATACAGGTGAGAATAATCAATCAAATTTGTTAGGGACAAGCGGTAGAAAATGGATGGATGGATGGATATGCAAGTATGTCCTGCACACAATTATCATAATTTCATGACCGAAGCAAAAAACTTTTTACACTTTTATACTGAAATAAATACACCTACAACTTATTAAATACAAATATAGAAACAACTACCAGCAGCGGTAAAGTTTAGATCCATGAAGGAAAAAAGAAAGTGAATGAATGTTTATAACTGAATACTTTTACATATGCATTAAAAAATAGTTTTCTTTTGTGTTATTTTTTTGATTAATTATTTAATGTTCATGACAACCTTTTTCCAAAACACAATATAGAATGTGAGATATAACAGGATAATGCATACATTTCTCATTGGTTTTCAAAACGGTTACAAAAAAGTGGGATCACAAAAATTTACTGTGGGACCCCATTTTTATGACTTGATGGGGTCCCTGGGACCCCATTTTGAAAATTTCTAGCGCCAACACTGTATATGTATGGCGTGCGTTTTGTTTACATCTGGTTTCGGCAGCGCGGTTTTCCGTAATCAAAGTCTTGTTTTCTTGTCGATAGTGTGCAAATAATAGACTATATATCACGACTAGCTGGTGTTAAAGTTTTATGTTTGTGTAGTTTTGATTTGATGTCAATTTTTCCCATATTTGCAACACACATTCCATTCCTGAAAGATGATTGGCAGAGAATGAGGAATTTTGTGTCTGTGGGGAAAGGCGGGCATCACGGAGATGAAAGTGTTTGCACGTGCACGGCAGGTAAAACCTGTTGGCATTGTGCTGTTAATCTTAGATTAGTGATAAAAGATAAAAATACCATTGGACTTTGTGATTTCTTCTGGGTGCAACATTATATTATGTTTAATTTGTTTTCATGTAAAAAAAATGTATGGGTGTGGCGGTAATGAAAATGCTGCCACATTCAACCCTGGTAACAATTGATAAATTTTATCTTCACAAAACTTTTTTTTTCCGTTTTTGTTTATAAATTTAGGAAATATTTTCTTGTGACGGAGTGAATTTTAATTACAAAAACGATTTGAAATCTGAGCCAAGAGAAGTTTTTGCTTGTTTAGTTTTTTGCACTATTGACTTTATTTTGCTTAAAATACTGTATGTAATGATAGGTAATAGGGAAATAATTTCACTGCCATCCTATGTCTGATTTTAATTGTGATTGAAACTTCCATCCATCCATCCATCTTCTTCCACTTATCCGAGGTCGGGTCGCGGGGGCAGCAGCCTAAGCAGGGAAGCTCAGACTTCCCTCTCCCCAGTGACTTCGTCCAGCTCCTCCCGGGGGATCCCGAGGCGTTCCCTGGCCAGTCTTCCCAACGTGTCCTGGGTCTTCCCCGTGGCCTCCTACCGGTCGGACGTGCCCTATACACCTCCCGAGGGAGGCGATCGGGTGGCATCCTGACCAGATGCCCGAACCACCTCATCTGGCTCCTCTCGATGTGGAGGAGCAGCGGCTTTACTTTGAGATCCCCCCGGATGACAGAGCTTCTCACCCTATCTCTAAGGGAGAGCCCTGCCACCCGGCGGAAGAAAACTCATTTCGGCCGCTTGTACCCGTGATCTTGTCCTTTCGGTCATAACCCAAAGCTCATGACCATAGGTGAGGATGGGAACACAGATCGACCGGTAAATTGAGAACTTTGCCTTCCGGCTCAGCTCCTTCTTCACCACAACGGATCGATACAGCGTCCGCATTACTGAAGATGCCGCACCGATCCGCCTGTCGATCTCACGATCCACTCTTCCCTCACTCGTGAACAAGACTCCGAGGTACTTGAACTCCTCCACTTGGGGCAGGGTCTCCTCCCCAACCCGGAGATGGCACTCCACCCTTTTCCGGGAGAGAACCATGGACTCGAACTTGGAGGTGCTGATTCTCATCCCAGTCGCTTCACACTCGGCTGCGAACCGATCCAGCGAGAGCTGAAGATCCTGGCCAGATGAAGCCATCAGGACCACATCATCTGCAAAAAGCAGAGACCTAATCCTGCAGTCACCAAACCAGATCCCCTCAACGCCTTGACTGCGCCTAGAAATTCTGTCCATAAAAGTTATGAACAGAATCGGTGACAAAGGGCAGCCTTGGCGTAGTCCAACCCTCACTGGAAACGTGTCCGACTTACTGCCGGCAATGCGGACCAAGCTCTGACACTGATCATACAGGGAGCGGACCGCCAAAATCAGACAGTCCGATACCCCATACTCTCTGAGCACTCCCCACAGGACTTCCCGAGGGACACGGTCAAATGCCTTCTCCAAGTCCACAAAGCACATGTAGACTGGTTGGGCAAACTCCCATGCACCCTCAAGGACCCTGCCGAGAGTATAGAGCTGGCGAAAACCACACTGTTCCTCCTGAATCCGAGGTTCGACTATCCGGCGTAGCCTCCTCTCCAGTACACCTGAATAGACCTTACCGGGAAGGCTGATGATGGTGATCGAAACTTGAATCTGTTAATCCATCCACCCCATTTCTACGCTTGTCCCTTTCTGGGTCACGGGGGCTCCAGCCTATTCCAGCTGCACTCGGGCGGAAGGCAGGGTACACCCTGGACAAGTCACCACTATTGCAGGGCCAACACGGATATCAACATTGGTATGACCAATTCTGCCCCTGTGACTGAATGGTACCAGCTCGGTATCTTAAATATAAACAAAAAATTGAGACATTAGCGTCTTTCTGCATTAAGAAATGGCATACCACAATATAAACACATTGTTTCCTGAGCAACTAAACTATTCAGTTGTGCATATTGAATTTACAAGTTGTGTTCTCTTAGAACAGTGGGATCGTTTACTACTCAAAGAATACGAGACAGAGGTCTTTTAACGGTAATAGATTTTTTTTGTTCCCCCCTTTCATTTAAATAAATCAACAAAAGTTTAAACATTAAAACAGATAAAACACTAAGATTAAAACACCACTAGTGAAGCATCCAAACATGAAAAAAGTTTTTTTTTTTAACAGCATTTAATTTTTAGTTAAAAAAATATAACTTGCTTAAAAGATTTCAGTGTGTGTATAAGTACCGTACTTATTAAGCAGATTCAACAATGCAATAATAACATGATATTTTGGTCACGATAACCGAAATATGAAACTTTCATATCATTACATTCATAGTTTTCATTAAACAATATCTTGTATTTGTTTTAGTATTTGAATTTCACAATACATTTCATAAAACCACATCAGGTGATGTAAAATAGCGAGTAGAGTAGTAGAGTCTGTCAGTGAAGATAACTCTGAGGGCTTTCTGGGTGCAAACAGACATGCAGTAACTCATCCATGCATAGTTGAAGTGCATGTTCACATAAATTATACATGTTTAATAAAAGAACAGTAATCACAATTGGACAAATATGACATGTTAACATGAAGTTTGTTTCTTCACTCACAACTCACTTTTTGAAACTTGAATTTTTTTTATGCTTTGCAGTGGGCCCAGTCATCATGTCTTTTGAAGAAAAGATGGAAGCAGATGGCAGATCTATATACGTTGGAAATGTGAGTTAGACTTCCATGCACAATATGCTCATTTTGTTTGGATCCGGCCCGCCAGCGTCTACAATCCCTAGTTAAATGGGCATCTACAGTATGATTCTACAAACCCAAGTTAAATGGGCATCTACATCAACAGTATGATTTGTCTGAGCAGGACAGGACAAATTTTAGAAAATCTGTGGTGGTGGCGTGGTCAATGTGACATATTATTTGTATAATTATAATTTGTATAAATAATTTACATACAATAAATAACAGGTCTTAATATTAATTATTAACTAGGGCTGTCAAACGATTAAATTATTTAATCTCTATTAATTGCATTTGGTTATAGTTAACTAAAAATTAATCACAGATACATATCATTTTTCATCATTAAGTGTACCCTAGACAAATGCTTTTCAAATTTTAACACCTTGAACGATCAATTACTTTGCTTTAAATAAATGTGTTTTAAACATTGTTTTTTAAAGGCCTACTGAAATGCGATTTTCTTATTTAAACGGGGATAGCAAGTCCATTCTATGTGCCATACTTGATCATTTCACGATATTGCCATATTTTTGCTGAAAGGATTTAGTAGAGAACATCGACGATAAAGTTCGCAACTTTTGGTCGCTGATAAAAAAGCCTTGCCTGTACCGGAAGTAGCAGATGAGTAGTGTGACGTCACAGGTTGTGGAGCTCCTCACATCTGCACATTGTTTACAATCATGGCCACCAGCAGCGAGAGCCATTCGGACCGAGAAAGCGACGATTTCCCCATTAATTTGAGCGAGGATGAAAGATTTGTGGATGAGGAAAGTGAGAGTGAAGGACTAGAGGGCAGTGGGAGCGATTCAGATAGGGAAGATGCTGTGAGAGGCGGGTGGGACCTGATATTCAGCTGGGAATGACTAAAACAGTAAATTAACACAAGACATATTCTATTAGCCACAACACAACCAGGCTAATATTTAATATGCCACAAATTAATACCGCATAACAAACACCTCCCCCCTCCCGTCCATATAACCCGCCAATACAACTCAAACACCTGCACAACACACTCAATCCCACAGCCCAAAGTACCGTTCACCTCCCCAAAGTTCATATAGCACATATATTTCCCCAAAGTCCCCAAAGTTACGTACATGACATGCACATAGCGGCACGCACATACGGGCAAGTGATCAAATGTTTGGAAGCCACAGCTGCATGCGTACTCACGGCACCGTGTCTGCGTATCCAACTCAAAGTCCTCCAAAATGTCCGCTACAATCCTTGACGTCATGCGCTGACGTCGTCATACCGAGACGTTTTCAGCAGGATATTTCGCGCAAAATTTAAAATTGCACTTTAGTAAGCTAACCCGGCCGTATTGGCATGTGTTGCAATGTTAAGATTTCATCATTGATATATAAACTATCAGACTGCGTGGTCGGTAGTAGTGGGTTTCAGTAGGCCTTTAAACAGCTCAACACAAAAATGACAATCATGATTTATGGACAATCAAAAAAATTGCCACATTTTGTAGAAATACAGAATTTCTATTCCTGCTTTAGGAGCAGTTGCATTCAGAGCAGGAGCTACACTTCCCTGTTTAGATACCTGCTTCACGCATAAATAACACAAAATGTTGATTATGATCCTGCTTTTCTACCCGCTTGTCCTTTTTGTGGTCATGGGGGCTGGAGCCTATCCCAGCTGTAATCTGTGATATTTCTACCTGAATAAATGCTTCTGATATTCTGTACATTACATGTTGTACAAGTTAAAGGCCTACTGAAACCCACTACTACCGACCACGCAGTCTGATAGTTTATATATCAATGATGAAATCTTAACATTGCAACACATGCCAATACGGCAATTTTAAATTTCCTGCGAAACTTCCGGTTGAAAACGTCTAGGTATGATGACGTATGCGCGTGACGTCGATGGTTGAAACGGAAGTATTGGGACGCCATTGTATCCAATACAAAAAGCTCAGTTTTCATCGCAAAATTCCACAGTATTCTGGACATCTGTGTTGTTGAATCCTTTGCAATTTGTTTAATGAACAATGGAGACTGCCCAAAAGAAAGCTGTAGATGCGATCGATGTATTAGCGTCTGGCTACAGCAACACAACCAGGAGGACTTTGACTTGGATAGCAGATGCGCTATCCGATGCTAGCCGCCGACCGCATCGATGATCGGGTGAAGTCCTTCGTCGCTCCGTCGATCACTGGAACGCAGGTGAGCTTCGGTGTTGATGAGCAGATGAGGGTTGGCGTAGGTGGAGAGCTAATGTTTTTGTCATAGCTCTGTCGAGGTCCGTAGCTAAGTTAGATTCAATGGCGTCGTTAGCAACAGCATTGTTAAGCTTCGCCAGGCTGGAAAGCATTAACCGTGTAGTTACAGGTCCATGGTTTAATAGTATTGTTGATTTTCTGTCTATCCTTCCAGTCAGGGGTTTATTTCTTTTGTTTCTATCTGCAGTTAAGCCCGATGCTATCACGTTAGCTCCGTAGCTAAAGTGCTTCATCGATGTATTGTCGTGGAGATAAAAGTCACTGTGAATGTCCATTTCGCGTTCTCGACTCTCATTTTCAAGAGGATATAGTATCCGAGGTGGTTTAAAATACAAATCCGTGATCCACAATAGAAAAAGGAGCGCGTGTGGAATCCAATGAGCCCTTGTACCTAAGTTACGGTCAGAGCGAAAAAAGATGCGTCCTGCACTGCACTCTAATACTTAACTCTCACGTTCCTCATCCACGAATCTTTCATCCTGGCTCAAATTAATGGGGTAATCGTCGCTTTCTCGGTCCCAATCGCTCTCGCTGCTGGTGTAAACAATGGGGAAATGTGAGGAGACTTTCAACTTGTGACGTCACGCTACTTCCGGTACAGGCAAGGCTTTTTTTATCAGCGACCAAAAGTTGCGAACTTTATCGTCGTTGTTCTATACTAAATCCTTTCAGCAAAAATATGGCAATATCGCGAAATGATCAAGTATGACACATAGAATGGATCTGCTATCCCCGTTTAAATTAAAAAAATTCATTTCGGTAGGCCTTTAATGGTCTTTATATTGCTGCATGGTAATGTTTTAACCTTATCTATTAATTAATAAAATGTAATATTTAGCCTGTAATCATTTTGTAATTGATGACTCAACCAGAACATGTTATAAAATCATTTAAACAATATTTTAGCCAGACCAATTTTTTTTCCCCAAAAGTATTAAACTCCAAATGAAAGTGAATCAAAAACTTTACATTAACATTACAAAGTACAGTATGACGAACCGAGCTGCTTATAACTATTGCAAGTTAAAATGTAAAGCCAACGTATTCTTATACAGTAGGCTTTTTACCTGGAGCAGACGTAGAGGATGGTCTCGCTGTTATCGTCACCAAATGTTAACGCCATTTCTTTCCCCATGTTGTTGGCTTCAGCTGAGTTGCTTAAGGTGCCAAATTCAGGAGTTGCAGCCGTACATCTAACTTGGCTGCACTCTTCAGCCATGAGAAAAATCCTGTGTTAAACCAGGTGCTTCCTCAGATTGGAAGTATTCCCACCACTTGCCTTGATTTTGGCGTCACAAATACTGCAGACAGTGTAACCTGGAAAAGACGAGCCACACTTTAGAGCGTTTTTGTCATGAAACATTGATGGGTTGCATTTAGGGCTGCAACAACTAATCGATTAAATCGATTAAAATCGATTATAAAAATAGTTGGTGATTAATATAGCCATCGATTCGTTGGATCCATGCTATGCGCATGCGCAAAGGCAATTTTTAAAAATATTTTATTAAAAAAAAAAAGTTATTTCTTTTTATAAACCTTTATTTATAAACTGCAACATGTACAAACAGCTGAGAAACAATAATCAAAATAAGTATGGTGCCAGTATGCTGTTTTTTTCCACTAAAATACTGGAAAGGATAGAAATGTAGTTTGTCTGTTTTATCCGATTATTAATCGAAGTAATAATCGACAGATTAATCGATTATCAAATTAATCGTTAGTTGCAGCCCTAGTTGCATTGATGGGAAGCATGTTCGCTTCGAAATCGCCTGTTCTCTTAATGCTAGCAAGTACTCACCACTTGCACTTGTGAAACAGACATGACGTCATGCGCAACCCAGGCGACCAAAACATGGCACCCTTGATCCTTGCGTGAAAAGGTGCCAAAAACTTACCGGCCACTGGTGCCCATCCATAGTGACAAAGCATGATCGTAGACATTTTTTATTTTGTACATGTAGTTAAACAGGATATATAGCATACTGCTTTTATTTTGAAGCCGGAAAAGTGTGATTGGTTTGAGAAAGTGTCTTGACATGTTTTGATGTTGGATCGACTGTTTGCAATAGAAAAGTCTCCTTTCGAACACAGAAGTGAAGCACCACCTTCTGAAATACGCGCGCAACAGGCGGTTGCTGCAGGGATGTCGCCTCTTCCCAAAGCAAAAAATAGTCCTTTCTTTCTTTTCGGGAGAAAGCCATGGCTTTAAATTTGATATTTCCATAAGGTAGTCTTTCCTTTGTCCATTTCTGCTCGCTTGTGGCTCATGAATAACAAGTGAACTACAGCCAAGTTCCCTCCGCTATGGCACTCCCTGTGGGTCAAAATGGACACGTTAATCGGCCGTTAAAATGTTTTTGTGCCGTTATTGAAATTTATAATTGATGTGTTTTTATCACATTAACTTTGAAAGCCCTAGTATTAACATATTTTGTTATATTGTTTTGCTCTATTTTCATAATTGTACAATGTAACACAATTATAAATACATAATAAAACATACTACCAGTGGCAGCTGCAGGTCTTTTTAAGTAGTTTACCTGTTATTGGACAGCACATTCTCCAATAACGGGTAAAAGATATGAACATGCTGAATTTTACAAAGAAAACTTCAGTTAAAAAATTTAAAATTTTCCATATCAATAGGAACAACAAAATGAAAAATGAAGAATACTTTTGGTCCTGCGATGAGGTGGCGACTTGTCCAGGGTGTACCCCACTTCCGCCCGATTGTAGCTGAGATTGGCTCCAGTGCCCCCCACGACCCCGAAGGGAATAAGCGGTAGAAAATGGATGGAGAAAATGGATGGACTTTTGGTAGTGTTTTATATTTCAAGATTGCTGATTCGCTCATTTTAGCGGTCAATCAAAAAGGGATTCAGCCCAGACAGGTCAACCAATCATGCGGAAGCCCGGTGACCCCCTTTCGATCACTCTTTGACCGTGAGCACAACAAAGTCGACAATTTATGATTGTCTCGTTTGGCTTCAGCACTGTGACACTACCTCATCAATGGAAAAAAAAGTTGCGCACACTGTCGTAGTTGCGCACACTGTCGTTGTTGATTCTAAACAAAAGTTAATCGCATCTTAACGCATCAATGTGTCAATGAAATGCAAACACAAAAAACACATTTGACCATTTTCTTTATATTTTAGGGGAAGCTGAACTTCCCTTGGAGTATTCAGCAATGCCACTGCTGTATTACCTGCATGTTAAAACAAGGCGGGTCCATAACTTCAGGACAAGAATTGGCTCTAAGGGCTGGGTGGGTCTGGCTGAAGTGCAGACCCACCCAAGCCGAGATCCACCGCCCAAGCGTCAGCCGCCGGAGCAAAGGGTGGCAACGCGGCTGAGTGGGCGGAGCAGACACTCGTGTGCATGTTGCTTACGGTGGATCAAAGTTTTTCAGTGGCCACATTTTCTGCGCATCACTAGTCAACGATGTTTAAATAGCTGCATTATATCCATTCATACAATATATTACTTTAATTTGTTTCCACATTAAAAAAAAAATCAACATTTTTGAGGTGTGGCAGTTTTAATTTAGCTGTGGCGCAGTCCCTGTTTGTTTTTTTTCTTTAACTTGGATTTTGCTGTGGGCAAGACTGTCGATTTTGGCGGGCCTTTGTTTGGGGGACCCTGTACTAATATATATTAGTACAGTACATTACATTTTATATATGTACAGTTCCATCAACAGCAAATCTGTACTGTAAATTATCCTCATTTTAATTAATTTTAGGTGGACTATGGCGCTACTGCAGAAGAGCTTGAGGCTCACTTCCACGGCTGTGGTTCAGTAAACAGAGTCACCATCCTGTGTGACAAATACACAGGGCATCCCAAAGGGTAAATAAATCACCATTACAAACATGTTTCAATTTTTGACATATACCAATTGTATATATACCAGTGCATTAGGATTGGGCGATATATCGAGTTTGTGAGATTTAATTTTTAAACAAGATATGAATCAAGAAATTAATCAATTTATTTCACGATATAATGACCAAAAGCAGCTTATTTGTTGTTCCTTGTTCTTCTCTGCTTCCCACTCCCTTGCAATAAATACTCCATGGGCTATTAAACCCCTCCCCTTCCTCCTTCCAAGACGCACTTGCATGTATAAGAACATCCATGATTGGTTGGTTGTTAACTATGATGAGTCACGATTGGTTGGAATTAGGGCAAAACATTTGGGACAGGCAAATCAGAGGCAAGATAAAGCGGGCCATCGAACCAGGAAGGGAAATCACAACAGACTATGAGAGAGTCGTAGAAGAGAAGAGGGAATATTCAAGCGGGCAATTTTATATATTAAAAAATCTAAAGGAAGATGGCAGGGGGATTCTCTTCTTTAGATTTTTCTTTTAGCGATGTAGACGACGTCCAGGAATCCCACAATGCGTCTACTTGGCCATATTTGGACAAATGTATGCGTCTCTATAAAACATTCATTTGAGTTGTTTACCATTTAAGCCCAAATCAAAACTGTTGCCAAGCTAATTGTTACATCGTCGACTGGGAATTAAAAAGTGCCTGCCTGCAAAATAATTTTTTTATGTGAGTTTGATGCATGTTGTATTATTTGCACAGCTATGTTATTTATTTTACGTAGAAGAAATATTTTTCTATTTTATTTATGTTGTGTAAATCTGTGCTACTTAAGCAGTTTCTTTTCTGTGCTCTTAATACCCATCTTGACTAACTGGGTTAATAAAAGTTCCACTGACTGTTTACAGTACAGTTGTCATTCACTTCAATTTCAGTGAATCTCACTCAAAAATGTATATCTTTATGTATACTTTCACCGGAAAATATATCGAGATATATATCGACCATCGAGTTTAAGTAAAAATATATCGAGATATACTTTTTCGTCCATATCGCCCAGCCCTAAGTGCAGCCCACAGCTTGTTTTTTTTTTAACAGCGACATATTTCTCAAATAAAAGTAAACCGGAAAACAAATGCCGGATGTGAAAAACATAGATTTTTAATTTTTGAATCGTCCTCAACGAAAAGGTAGAATATATTGATAACAGTGATAATCGTCCAGGCCTAAGTACACATGACAAACCTTGAATCTTGTAGCTATGTGGCAAAAAGTGTCTGTCTGTGTTGTATTTTACCATAACTTACTTCTATTGTCCTAGGTTTGCCTACATCGAATTTGCAGACAAAGAGTCTGTAAGGACAGCCATGGCTTTGGACGAGTCACTTTTTAGGGGAAGGCAGATAAAGGTAAGGTTTTTTTCAAGAATGCTATGTTGTTTTTACCGTATTTTTCGGATTATAAGTCGCAGTTTTTTTCATAGTTTGGCCGGGGGTGCGACATATACTCCGGAGCGACTTATGTGTGAAATTATTAACACATTACCGTAAAATATCAAATATTATTTATCTCATTCGCGTAAGAGACTAAGCAAATGTCCGCAATCGTCACACACACGTCAACCAATAAGAATTCGGCGGGGGCGGGTCATGGCAGAAGTGCATTGTGGGTCATGGGATGCTAACTGCTGCTACCCATCCATCCATCCATTTTCTACCGCTTGTCCCTTTTGGGGTCACGGGGGGTCGCTGGAGCCTATCTCAGCTGCATTCGGGCGATAGGCGGGGTACACCCTGGACAAGTCGCCACCTCCTCGCAGGGCCGCTAACTGCTGCTACATTCGTAGCTATTAAAATGGATTATTTCAACATTGGCGATAACTTATAAAAACTGAGAAAGGCTGAACTAAAATGGCGCCGAAAAGGAAATCATATACTGCAGATTACAAGCCGGACGTAGTGAAATATGCAGCAGAAAACGGCGATCGAGCAGCAGAAAGAAAGGAAACGGCGCATACCAGAGGCGACACCGGATTTCATCGGATTTAGCGATCGGGAGTGACAGATTGTTTGGTAAACGTATAGCATGTTCTATATGTTATAGTTATTTGAATGACTCTTGCCATGATGTGTTGCGTTAACATACCAGGCACGTTCTCAGTTAGTTATTTGTGCGTCATATGGCGTACACTTATTCAGCCTGTTGTTCACTATTCTTTATTTATTTTAAATTGCCTTTCAAATGTCTATTCTTGGTGTTGGATTTCATCAAATAAATTTCCCCCAAAAATGCGACTTATATATATGTTTTTTTCGACGTACATATATATGTTTTTTTCCTTCTTTATTGTGCATTTTCGGCCGGTGCGACGTATACTCCGGAGCGACTTATAGTCCGAAAAATACGGTACTATGTTGCTTTATTATGTCTAATTGTTTCACCTCCCAGGTTGGCGCAAAGAGAACAAACCGACCAGGCATCAGCACCACAGATCGCGGCTTTTCCCGAGCCCGATTTCGATCAAGGGGAGGAGGAAACTTCTCGTCGCGCGCTCGCTACTACAGTGGCTACACACCACCTAGAGGCAGAGGACGGGCCTTCAGGTGAGTGGACTAATGATGAAGAACATCATCTTCACTCTTTACAGTCACTTGGTCAGCTAGAGGAGAATCCTTCTGATCATCATGCACATTGACCTCTTTTTATTTTTATTTATTTAAAAACATTTTTTTTTTAAGTACACTTCCAGCTTTTCCCATTTGTTTTCATTTTTAGCACACTATTATTCTTTTTTCAGAATTCCCATAGTCCCATGTGGAGCTCATAACTGATTGGTGTTAACAGGTGATGAGCTTTAAAAAGTAATTGATTTGTAACAGGTTATGAATTACCTTGTTGCCCCCCCGCCCCCCCCCAAAAAAGTATGGAGACAACAATTTCATTGCTTCATCTCATCAGTTGTGTGTTGCACATAGCCATGTTTAAATGTGTGGTTTTGAGACACAAGCTATCAATTTTCTGTAGTAAAATGGCTGCCTACTTCATTACTTGTCCAGCTTTGTAGTCTGTTACGTCATCTTGTTTTTTCTGCTAAAGCGAGAGTAGTAGTTGAACCTGAGAGGTACACATTACTTCGTAGCAATTATCACATCGGTATAAGCTAGCCTCAGTCACTGATCATTGTCCTGTAAGTTTTATCATTTTAGTTAGACAAAGGATGTGTCTCGGTGGGCACCAAAGCAAATACAGTATATGTTGTATATCAACGCTCAACTCATCACAAATACTGATACAAGATTAGGGGTGTCAGCTTGTATCTAAAATATCTGATACAGTCTTGCAGCGTGTTTTCTCTTGCAAAGCTGGACAACCAGTTAACATCTAAATGTCCTCCAATAAAAGCACACAATTTTGGTCTTGTATTTTAGTGAAGTCATTTACAAAAGGTAAACATGGTAGGCTATGTACAGCTAAGCACTTTATCATATTTGCACAGTTGCATATTTCTTACACATACATGTCTCCAAGGCAGACGTGTATTAGAAAGTATCCAATAAAAAGCGTGTCCGCATCATTCAACTTACTGCGTCATAACCTTAACTTAATGATTTAGGCCACAAGGTTTGGCCAAAAAATGTATTGCCACACCACTTCAACTTAAAGGGACCTATTATGCAAAACCAACTTTTCTTGCCTATTTGTACCTCAGCCAATATTTGATAAGTCAATTAACCGACGTCGGTAAGTTTTCCAGCGTCGATATATTGCTATGTGAATGCTCCAAGAGCATTCAAGCTTTTCATCGGTTTTTCAACAGCCGCGTGCGTTTGTGCCACAGCGGAATGGAAAAAACAGTCAAATCAAGTGATTTGACTCTTTGTGAGGCGAGGCAAGGCTCTTATGTTCATATTGAAGTTTGTGTTTTTTAATCGTGCGTATTCGGCGAGCGAGACGGTCTGCAAGAGCGGTGATTATTTTGTATCGGTTTCTACGGATGCGGGCGTTTGTAATAAAACTACCGTATTACGGTATTAAAACAAATGATCAAAGACCCGTCGTTCATAACTGCACTGAGACGGACGGACGGACGAACAAACTGACTGGCGCTTGCTTGTTAGCTAGTTTAAATGCTAACCTGTAAATAACACACATTAACGTCATTCTCCAATCTAAACTTGTAGAAACACATTACTGTTTAAACAACATCACATTAAAGCCATTTGTGCCGTTTTGCACAAGTTATCAATGAACTCGAAAGTGTCAAAATGAAAACGTGACGTCGCATAAACTGGAAGTGAAACAACTGATGACCCTTCACAATTTACAATAAAAGATGAACATATTTTAACAAACTAATAAAAAAATATGTCTCTTATGAAGCAAAAACAATCTATAACAAAGTAAATAAAAAGTATATACTGTATTTTCCGCACTATAAGGCGCATCGGATTATAAGGCGCACCTTCAATGAATGGCATATTTCAAAACTTTGTTCATATATAAGGCGCACCGGATTATAAGGCGCACCTATGTCAACAAAACAGTCAGATAGGTCAGTCAAACTTTATTAATAGATAACAAACCAGCGTTCTGACAACTCCGTTCACTCCCAAAATGAATAAACAGCTGATTTACTCGTGTTACGTAAATCAAACGTGCAATCACAATATAGTAACACGTGAAATAGTGCAGAGCAATAACAATATATCAATAACTCAACGTTGCTCAAACGTTAATGTCACACAACACAACACACTAAATAAAAATGTAAAGCTCACTTTATGAAGTTATAGCTCATTCACAAATCCCTCGAATTCTTCTTCTTCAGTGTCCGAATTAAACAGTTGAGCGAATACGGCATCCAAGTCGTCATTAATGGAGTCAGTGTCGTTGCCGTTTATTAGTTCAGTGACAATTCCTGCCTTCCTGAAAGCTCGGACCACAGATGAGACTGAATCAGCCCAGGCATTTACGATCCACTGGCAGATAGTGGCGTATGTCGTCTGGCGCTGTCTCCCTGTCTTGGTGAACGTCACGTGTGTTCGCCTTCTGTCATCCACTGTTCCCACGCAGTTAGCAGTCTAGCTTCGAATGCCCTGTTGACACCAATATCTAGCGGCTGGAGGTCTTTTGTCAATCCACCCGGAATGACGGCGAGTATTGAATTAAGCGCGTAAGCGTGTCTCTTAATGTGATGTTATGAGCTAGCAAATATAACAACTACACTACCCAGCATGCAACGATAGTGACGATCATGCGCGGTAGCCCTGAGAAGCGTTGTTGTATGCTGGCAGTTAGAATGTGGTTATGAGCACGCTGTGAGTAAACGTTGAGAACTCAGTTAACACGCCTCGTCTGCATTATTTATAATTAGACAGACAACACACTTAATAGGAGCCATTTTGGGGTCTTTACATAAACACACAAATGGAAATGAAATGTCACATATCCCAGCATGCACCGCGTGCTTCTTCTTCTTCTACGGGGAAAAAAGATGGCGGCTGTTTACCGTAGTTGCGAGACCGAAACTTTATGAAAATTAATATTAATATTAACCCATATATAAGGCACACCGGATTATAAGGCGCACTGTCAGCTTTTGAGAAAATTTGTGGTTTTTAGGTGCGCCTTATAGTGCGGAAAATAAGGTAGTATCTATTTATTTTAGTTATAAAAATAAAACAAAATACAACTTGGTTAAAATATTTTAGTGTATATGTACATTTTGAGCACATTCAACAATACCATGATGATGATAACCATGATACCGTAATTTTGGCCAATATTACTTTATTTAACCATTTTATTTGTTTTCGTTGTGTATATTTGAGGGTTCCCCGTTCCCTCCTGAAAGGGGAACTGCACTTTTTTATTGGAATTTTGCCTATCGTTCACAATCATTATGAAAGATGGAACAAGCGTCTTTTAGTGTCGTCCTTGCCAGTTTCAGGTCCTAAATGGCTGTCAAAGTGTACCAACTTGTCGGAATACCTACTCACATGTTATGTCCAGGTGAGATGCATGATTTGTGATCTCCAATAACCTTAGAGGGAGCAAGGAAGCGAGAAAGCAGCAGACCACTCGATGTAAACATAGGGACACACAGAAGTAATCACGACGTCGCTATAAACAGTTTGTCTGCGTTAGTACTTAGCAGAGGTGTGGACTCGAGTCATGAATTTGATGACTTTAGACTCGACTGGACAAAATGTAAAGAGACTTGCAACTCGACTTAGACTTTAACATCAATGACTTGTGACTTCACTTGGACTTGAGCCTTTTGACTTGTCAAGACTTGCTACTTTCCCCAAAACCCAAAGATTAAAAAGTTATTCAGGAGCGCTCCGTATCTTTCATTGTGTACGTGTGTCTGTCAGCGTGTGCTGCCTGTCAGTACAACATCCAATCAAATTAGATCCACGTTGTTTTCATCCCACAGCATTCATCCAATCAAATTGCAGGACAATCAAAGAAGAAGAGCTGTCAAACAACGCGCCAGTGAGAAAGAAATTATGCCAAACATAGTTTCGTTCGGGGAATAAAACTGAGTTGGTTAACAAAAAACGAATCGCAGTATGCAAAACATGCAGTTCAAAGATTACAGGCGGAGACGCAACAACTTCCAACTTCGTTCGACATTTGAAGTTGCATAAAGAAGGGTAAGTTTTGAATGTAAGCTAACGTTTATTGGCTAAGTAACGTAACTTTTATTTGCTGTGTAGTTAAATCAGTGAGGCTGTAAACTCACTGCTAACGTTATAACCATAGACATCTTATAAGGGGACGCAGCATAGAGCGCTACTGCCTACTGCCGCTGACGAGACGCGGGGCCGCCATCTTGGAGTGGTGATCCGCTCCACTCAGTGGAATTCATTTGGCAGAAGCAATGAACTGTCAGCGCATTTAATTAATTTTGCATGTTCTCCCCGTGACTGCGTGGGTTCCCTCCGGGTACTCCGGCTTCCTCCCACCTCCAAAGACATGCACCTGGGGATAGGTTGATTGGCAACACTAAAATTGGCCCTAGTGTGGGACTGTGAGTGTGAATGTTGTCTGTCTATCCGTGTTGGCCCTGCGATGAGGTGGCCACTTGTCCAGGGTGTACCCCGCCTTCCGCCTGATTGTAGCTGAGATAGGCTCCAGCACCTCCCGCGACCCCGAAGGGAATAAGCGTAGAAAATGGATGGATGGATGGATGGATACCTCACTGAATACCACTGATTCCCACACGGTTTTTTGTCATACGTGTAGCTATGATAAAGGACATGTGTTTTGGCGTGTTTTATTATTCATAGTTTGCTTAACAGTAATATCAATCAATCAATGTTTATTTATATAGCCCTAAATCACAAGTCTCTCAAAGGGCTGCACAAGCCACAACGACATAATATAATATTCTTATATGCTATAAGTGACCAGACGTCCGAGATCAAAACTAGGAATATAATCCCAGAGAAGGGGGAAAAAATGGGCAGCTATTTTTAAATTCAAGAAACAATATGATTAGGTTATATATACATGAGTATATCCTACATGAACAATGTAAGAATACATTAGATATCTATATATCTTAGGGACCTATAGACTGTATATCTGTTGCTGCAGCAGCAGAGAGTTTATTCTGTCTTGACACTTTGTATTGATATCTGGTATTACATTCTTCCCTTTTAATGATACTGTCTACAGTGATTGTTTTATATGTATTTTTTATGTATGTCGCTTTGGATAAAAGCGTCTGCCAAATTCCGGTACTTAAACATATATAAACACCCGAAAGTCTTTATATCAGCTAAAACGTTAGTATTTGAATATTGTTACTTGAAGACTTATTCCTGGTTACAATTATACTGTTAAGAAAATATTGTCTTATACTTTGCCTAAAATGAGAATGCATCATAATTAGGGGCGGCTGGTGAATTTTGTTTTAGGTGGGGCTGAAAGTTTGTAAACCAAACCCCTGTAGGGGGGTTATCCTCCCCCAGAAGATTTCTTTGTGATTTTCACATACAAATATTGAAGATCTTTGCTCCTTCTCAACTCTGTGGTAATATTATTCTCACAAAATACAACCAATAGTACGTTAATGTTAAATCTTACAAACCCCGTTTCCATATGAGTTGGGAAATTGTGTTCGATGTAAATATAAACGGAATACAGTGATTTGCAAATCCTTTTCAACCCATATTCAATTGAATGCACTAGAAAGACAAGATATTTGATGTTCAAACTCATAAACCTTTTTTTTTTTTTTGCAAATAATAATTAACTTAGAATTTCATGGCTGCAACACGTGCCAAAGTAGTTGGGAAAGGGCATGTTCACCACTGTGTTACATCACCTTTTCTTTTAACAACACTCAATAAACGATTGGGAACTGAGGAAACTAATTGTTGAAGCTTTGAAAGTGGAACTCTTTCCCATTCTTGTTTTATGTAGAGCTTCAGTCGTTCAACAGTCCGGGTCTCCGCTGACGTATTTTACGCTTCATAATGCGCCACACATTTTCGATGGGAGACAGGTCTGGACTGCAGGCGGGCCAGGAAAGTACCTGCACTCTTTTTTTACGAAGGCACGCTGTTGTAACACGTGCTGAATGTGGCTTGGCATTGTCTTGCTGAAATAAGCAGGGGCGTCCATGAAAAAGACGGCGCTTAGATGGCAGCATATGTTGTTCCAAAACCTGTATGTACCTTTCAGCATTAATGGTGCCTTCACAGATGTGTAAGTTACCCATGCCTTGGGCACTAATGCAACCCCATACCATCACAGATGCTGGCTTTTGAACTTTGCGTCGATAACAGTCTGGATGGTTCGCTTCCCCTTTGGTCCGGATGACACGATGTCGAATATTTCCAAAAACAATTTGAAATGTGGACTCGTCAGACCACAGAACACTTTTACACTTTGCATGAGTCCATCTTAGATGATCTCGGGCCCAGAGAACCTGGCGGCATTTCTGGATGTTGTTGATAAATGGCTTTCGCTTTGCATAGTAGAACTTTAACTTGCACTTACAGATGTAGCGACAAACTGTATTTAGTGACAGTGGTTTTCTGAAGTGTTCCTGAGCTCATGTGGTGATATCCTTTAGAGATTGATGTTGGTTTTTGATACAGTGCCGTCTGAGGGATCGAAGGTCACGGTCATTCAATGTTGGTTTCCGGCAATCACGTGGAGTGATTTCTCCAGATTCTCTGAACCTTTTGATGATATTATGGACCGTAGATGTTGAAATCCCTAAATTTCTTACAATTGCACTTTGAGAAACGTTGTTCTTAAACTGACTATTTGCTCACGCAGTTGTGGACAAAGGGGTGTACCTCGCCCCATCTTTTCTTGTGAAAGACTGAGCATTTTTTGGGAAGCTGTTTTTATACCCAATCATGGCACCCACCTGTTCCCAATTAGCCTGCACACCTGTGGGATGTTCCAAATAAGTGTTTGATGAGCATTCTTCAACTTTATCAGTATTTATTTCCACCTTTCCCAACTTCTTTGTTACGTGTTGCTGGCATCAAATTCTAAAGTTAATGATTATTTGCAACAACAAAAAAAAGTTTCAGTTTGAACATCAAATATGTTGTCTTTGTAGCATATTCAACTGAATATGGGTTGAAAATGATTTGCAAATCATTATATTCCATTTATATTTACATCTAACACAATTTCCCAACTCATATGGAAACAGGGTTTGTACTTGTGAAAAGTAATCCCCCGATTCCTATTTTCAACAGTCCGCTCTTTGTTTTCTACCTGTCAGTTTAGGCTGCTCGCAGGCTCTGTCACGCCAAATTTCTTCCCCCTACAAAAACCTTCCCCCCCATTTACTTCGGGGTCATTTCCTCTTACGTCATTGACAGCGATCGATGACACTTCGGCTTTGACTGCCCGTCGCTGGAAGGATACTTTTTTATTTATTTATTAATTTTTTTAAATTAATTTTTTATAATATAGCGTTAACAAAACGTCTGTATTAATCGGACAAATTAACTTGAGGATATTCCTGACTGCACATTTGACGGAGAATTAAACGATTTTTGATTCGTTTTCCACGGGTCAACACTACTTCAGGGTTAATTTTTCTTTCCGACGGATGGGTTTTAGGTTGATATTGTTGGCAAACACGATTTACTGAGATTCACTCTAACTTCGAGTAAGAACATACCTTTACTGTATGCGGCTGGTCCGTGGTAGCCCAGTATTGAGACGTGAGTAGGAGCAGTTTTTAGCAAATAATAAAAATAATTGCCAACAACCCCGATAATAACCCTGACATGACTTTGAATTCTCTACAATTATAAACTTTGCCCTCCGTGTCAAGTCATTTTCTGTAATGAGCCAATTATCAGTTGAGGTATAATTGAAGCTGCCTAATAATAAGTATATGCCCAATTGTTTGTCCATAATGTAAATAGCACTGCACATATGTACCTCAGTGAAGTCAGATGACCCGTGGTCAAAGGACAATATTTAGAATAAAAACATAAAAATAAAGAAAAACTTGGGTATTTCTTCAAGACTTTAAAATGAGGCAAAAAACTGCAATGTAAAATGATTTTTTATTGTTTACAAATTTTTTGTTCCAAACATTGTTAAAGTACAGACATTTAATAGTATTATATATTAATTAATATTTTTTGCACGTTACCACGAAGACAGAAGTTCCCAGCAGCAGCCCTAACACTCCGCCTGAAATTTTCCCTAACACTCCGCCTGGAATTTTTTGAAGCCTGCTGGTGTTTGACATAAGTCCCCTGGGAAAGATAAAGACAAATGTCATTCAGTGACACCACCATTTTCAGGAGATTTGGATTCTATCGATCGCTGTCAATGACGTAAGAGGAAATGACGTAAGTAAGAGGAAATGACGTATTTTCCGCACTATAAGCCGCCCCGGGTTATTAGCCGCACCTTCAATGAATGGCATATTTCAAAACTTTGTTCACCTATAAGCCGCCCCGGGTTATTAGCCGCACCTTCAATGAATGGCATATTTCAAAACTTTGTTCACCTATAAGCCGCCCCGGGTTATAAGCCGCGCCTACACTGCGCTAAAGGGAATGTCAAAAAAACAGTCAGATAGGTCAGTCAAACTTTAATAATATATTACAAACCAGCATTCTAACAACTCTGTTCACCCCCAAAATGTAATGTGCAAATGTGCAATCACAAAAATAGTAACACTCAAATTAGTGCAGAGCAATAGCAACATCAATAACTCAACGTTGCTCGAACGTTAATGTCACACAACACACAAAATAACCATTTAAAACCCACTTTCTGAAGTTATTCCTCATCCATAAATCCCTCGAATTCTTCTTCAGTGTCTGAATTAAAAGGTTGGGCGAAAACGTCCCGTCTCGTCGAAGTCATCAGAGTCAATGTTGCTGTTATTGTCCAGCAGTTCCGTGAATCCTGCCTTCCGGAAAGCTCGGACCACAGTTGAGACCGATATATCCGCCCAGGCATTTACAATCCACTGGCAGATGTTGGCGTATGTCGTCCGGCGCTGTCTCCCTGTCTTAGTGGCGCAGGTCATCTTGTTGCTTCCTCTACCTACGCACCATTGATTCATTTATGTTCAATTCTCTCGCTGCTGCTCTATTTCCGTGTTCTACTGCGTGACTTATTGCCTTGAGTTTGAATTCTGCGTTGCAATAGGAGCCATTTTGTGGTCTTTACAGATGTAAACACACAAATGAAATGAAACGTAATATCCGCGCGCTTCTTCTTCTATGTGGGCGGGTGCTTACCTTGGTGGTTGCTTACAGTAGAAGAAGCGCTTCCTCTTCTATGGGGGCGGGTGCTTACCTTGGCGGTTGCTTACCGTAGAAGAAGAAGCGCTTCCTCTTCTACGGGGAAAAAAGATGGCGGCTGTTTACCGTAGTTGCGAGACCTAAACTTTATGAAAATGAATATTAATATTCATTTATAACCGGGTTATAAGCCGCACTGTCAGCTTTTGAGAAAATTTGTGGTTTTTAGGTGCGGCTTATAGTGCGGAAAATACGGTAAGTAAGAGGAAATGACCCCGGAAGTAAATGGGGGGGAGGTTTTTGTAGGGGGAAAAAATTTGGCGTGACAGCTCCTTATTACCACTTCAAGATGATGGCCGAATTTCTCGCATCACAATGCTGCGTCTACTTATAAGATGTCTATGGTCATTAGGGACGGCGTGGCGCAGTGGAAGAGTGGCCGTGCGCAACCCAAGGGTCCCTGGTTCAATCCCCACCTAGTACCAACCTCGTCATGTCCGTTGTGTCCTGAGCAAGACACTTCACCCTTGCTCCTGATGGGTGCTGGTTAGCTGCCTTGCATGGCAGCTCCCTCCATCAGTGTGTGAATGTGTGTGTGAATGGGTAAATGTGGAAGTAGTGTCAAAGCGCTTTGAGTACCTTGAAGGTAGAAAAGCGCTATACAAGTACAACCCATTTATCATTTACCCATTTATTGCAAACACAGCAATCTGTTGCGTCCACTGCAGTTCGCTACCTTATTCATACTTTTTGTCAAGTGATTTTTTTTTAAGCATGGTTGCATGAGGTACCTATACATAACGTTACGTTAGTCGATGTATCACACACAGTAACGTAACGTTAGACGGCGGTCAGCAGCACCGCATAAAGACAAACATAGACAAATAAATGTCAGTTAAAATGTATACTATATTAAGAAAATGTGTACATATTGCATAGGGCCCTGACATCTAAAAAGTACAACTCTGTTCATTGTTATGTTCATGTATTTTTGTTTTTCATGTGTACGCACACATCAACACACATACAGTATGAGGATAGAACAGGATAGAAACTGCTGTGGAACTAGTTACAATGCAATGCCATGGAAATACAATGTTAACACTTTTGTGCAAATAAGTACAGTTGCATTTGTTTTTTCAAATGTGTTTATTCTGTAAAGGAGTTAAATGTTTAAAATGACTGGTTAATAGTGCTATATGAAGTGCAATGTCAGCACTATTTTTTTCCCTGCAATTTCAAATGCACTTGTTTTAATAAATAAATACAGCGTTTTAAAAGCATACTCAATCTGTGTAAATATATTAGTCTGTGGTTAAAAGGACTTGAAAGGACTCGAAACTCAAAATGCAGGACTTGGGACTTGAGACTTTCCAGACTTGACTCGGGACTTGCCTGTCTTGACTCGGGACTTGAGGGCAGACTTGAGACTTACTTATGACTTGCAAAAAAATGACTTGGTCCCACCTCTGGTACTTAGTATCTGTAACAATATCAATAAAACTTGGTTAATATTCAAATCACAAAATTTAAATTGAGTATTGTTGGTGCTTTTTGAATCGTTATGTATTGGATTTTATGGGCGAAATTGAGGTGCTCCCATTGGCTCCTCTGTAAGTGGACTTTTATTTACAATTTAGAATGCTTTAAAAAAAATCAATTCGTCATACGAACGATAGGCAAAATTCCCCCCCAAAAAGTGCAGTTCCCCTTTAACACAGACAGATACTATTTTATTGATTTTAGTTTTTTATTAAAGTGCAACATTTTGCTTACAAAGTATTTATTTGTATTATTTGTTTGTTGTATTTAACTTGGTATTTAAAAGTTTACATTTCAATTATCGTGGTAGAGGAGTTTGCGTGTCCCAATGATCCTAGGACAGTGGTTCTTAACCTGGGTTCGATCGAACCTTAGTGGTTCGGTGAGTCGGCCTCAGGGGTTCGGTGGAGGTCAAAACACACCCGACTCATCGTGTAAATAAAGACTTCTCCCTATCGGCGTATTATGTATTATTACGGATACGGCAACAGCAGAAGTCAGACTGGTTTGTAGGTGTGTAATTTGTTGTGAGTTTATGCACTGTTTTGGTTTTGTTCTTTGAACAAGGTGATGTTCATGCACGGTTCATATTGTGCACCAGTAAAAAAACATGGTAACACTTTAGTATGGGGAACATATTCACCATTAATTAGTTGCTTAACATGCAAATTAGTAACATATTGGCTCTTAACTAGTCATTATTAAGCACTTATTAATGCCTTATTCGGCATGACCTTATTATAACCCGAACTCTAACCCTAACCAAATAACTCTAAATTAAGTCTTTGTTACTTAGAATATGTTCCCCATACTAAAGTGTTACCAAAAACATAAAATAACTTTGTCTTGAATTTGAAAAAAAAGGAGGATTCGGTGAATGCGCATATGAAACTGGTGGGGTTCGGTACCTCCAACAAGGTTAAGAACCACTGTCCTAGGAGCTATGTTGTCCGGGGGCTTCCATGCCCCCTGGTAGGGTCTCCCAAGACAAACAGTCCTAGGTGAGTGATCAGACCAAGAGCAGCTCGAAGACTTCTATGGAATTACAAAAAACGAGACTCAGATTTCCCTCGCCCGGACGCTGGTCACCGGGGCCCCCCTCTGGAGCCAGGCCCGGAGTTGGGGCACGATGGCGAGCCCGAAGAGGCAACGTGGGTCCCCCCTCCAATGGGCTCACCACTCATAGGAGGGGCCATAGAGGTCGAGTGCGTTGTGAGCTGGGCGGCAGCCGAAGGCAGGGCACTTGGCGGACCGATCTTCGGCTACATAAGCTAGCTCTTGGGATGTGGAATGTCAACTCGCTGGGGGGGAAGGAGCCTGAGCTAGTGCGCGAGGTGGAGAAGTTCCGGCTGGATATAGTCGGACTCACTTCGACGCACAGCAAGGGCTCTGGAACCAGTTCTCTCGAGAGGGGGGCTGGACTCTCTCTCGTTGCACGCAGTGAGAGGCGACAGGCTGGGGTAGCAATTCTTGTTGCCCCCCGACTCAAAGCCCGCACGTTGGAGTTCAACCCAGTAGACGAGAGGGTAGCTTCCCTCCGCCTTCGGGTGGGGGGACGGGTCCTGACAGTTGTTTGTGCTTACGCACCAAACAGCAGTTCAGTGTAGGGATGTCCCGATCCGATATTTGGATCGGATCGGCCGCCGATATTTGCCAAAAACGGCAAGGCGTGGGAAAATGCCGATCCAGTTAAAAAAAAAACTCCGGTCCGTGTTTTCCAACGCACCGATTTAAATAATACATTCCACTTTTCTGCTGCTCCCTAATTTCCGTTCCGCATTTTCCAGCACACCTTCAACACATCCACAGGTCTGTGGATTCTCACGGAGTTGCTTTTAGCTGCTGGCATTACACTACAGGCTCTTCTCACTCTTTCCTGTGTCTCCCTCTCACAGACAGCAAGCGCACCTTCTTACACACGTCACATACGTATACGCCCTCCCAGCAGAGAGGTAGCAGCATGGCTAACGTTAGCTGTGATGCTAGCGCAGCCCGCGAGCAATGTTCCCTCTAAGGTGCGCGCCTGTGCAATTGCGCACTGCTCAAGCGTCCTCTGCGCACGGCAAATCTATGCCACGCACAAAATCAAATTAAAAAAAAATAAGCGCATAACAATTTTCGACACACGGACACGACAGAGAAAACAGTTTTCGTCATCATTGTTCAAATATTGTAACGTCTGTCGAGACGCTTATCTCCATTCGGTGGCACACGTCCACACCATCAAAATGCCAGGCAAACATTTCCAGATCAACACCGTATGAAAAAAATTGTGATTTTTTTTTTTTAGTTGTGATTTCCTTCTCTGCATGAAAGTTTAAAAGTAGCATATATTAATGCAGTATGAAGAAGAATGTTTTAATGTAGACACATAGAATCATCATACTGCTGGGATTATATGCATCAAGTGTTCATTCAAGGCTAAGGCAAAATATTGAGATATATATCGTGTATCGTGATATGGCCTTAAAATATCGCAATATTAAAAAAAGGCCATATCGCCCAGCCCGAGTTCAATGATGCCATTTCTGTTTGTCATGTATAATTTTGTCTATTTTGTGTTTATTTTTGAATAAACAGGTCAGTTTCTTGTTACCAACCATTGTGTATTATTCAAACTCCTCTAATTCAGCTGGCTAGTTGTTATCAAGAGTACCGTATTTTCCGCACTATTAGCCGCACCTAAAAACCACAAATTTACTCAAAAGCTGACAGTGCGGCTTTTAACCCGGTGCGCTTTATATATGGATTAATATTAAGATTCATTTTCATAAAGTTTCGGTCTCGCAACTACGGTAAACAGCCGCCATCTTTTTTCCCCGTAGAAGAGGAAGTGCTTCTTCTTCTACGCAAGCAACCGCCAAGGTAAGCACCCGCCCCCATAGAACAGGAAGCGCTTCTTCTTCTACTGTAAGCAACCACCCGCCCGCGTAGAAGAAGAAAAAGTGCGCGGATATTACCGTACGTTTCATTTCCTTTGTGTGTTTACATCTGTAAAGACCACAAAATGGCTCCTACTAAGCGACAGGGATCCGGTTCATGAAAAGACGCAATCTCTCCATCCGCACACGGATTACTATTTCACAGCAACTGCCTAAAGACTTTCAAGAAAAGCTGGCTACTTTCCGTGCATATTGTAAAAACAAGATAGCTGAAAAAAAGATCCGGCCAGAGAACATTATCAACATGGACGAGGTTCCACTGACTTTTGATATTCCTGTGAACCGCACTGTGGATACAACGGGAGCACGTACGGTGAATATTCGCACCACAGGGAATGAGAAGTCATCCTTCACTGTGGTTCTAGCTTGCCATGCTAATGGCCAGAAACTTCCACCCATGGTGATATTCAAAAGGAAGACCTTGCCAAAAGAGACCTTTCCAGCCGGCGTCATCATAAAAGCTAACTCGAAGGGATGGATGAAGAAAAGATGAGCGAGTGGTTAAGGTAAGTTTAAGTTTACGCGAAGGCTTTTTTCACGCAGCTCCGTCCATGTTGATATACGATTCCATGCGCGCCCACATCACGCTGGTTTTAATATATTATTAAAGTTTGACTGACCTATTTGACTGTTTTTTTGACATTCCTTTAGCGCAGTTAGATGCGGCTTACAGGTGGACAAAGTTTTGAAATATGCCGTTCATTGAAGGCGCGGCTTATAACCCAGGGCGCCTTATGGTGCGGAAAATACGGTACTAAAACCCTTTTCAACATGATTCTGACAACTAAGTAGGCTAAATTGCTAAATTACTTTAAACTTTAATACATGCTCGGATAGGCCAGTATCGGTCAATATCGGTATCGGATCGGAAGTGCAAAAACAACATCGGTATCGGATCGGAAGTGCAAAAACCTGGATCGGGACATCCCTAGTTCAGAGTACCCACACTTTTGGATACACTCGAGGGAGTACTGGAAAGTGCTCCCCTGGGTGATTCCCTTGTCCTACTGGGGGACTTCAACGCTCATGTTGGCAACGACAGTGAAACCTGGAGAGGCGTGATTGGAAAGAATTGCTGCCCGGATCTGAACCCCAGTGGTGTTTTTTGTTATTGGACTTTTGTGCTCGTCACAGATTGTTCATAACGAACACCATGTTCAAACATAAGGGTGTCCATATGTGCACTTGGCACCAGGACACCCTAGGCCGCAGTTCCATGATCGACTTTGTAGTTGTCATCGGATTTGCGGCCTCATGTTTTGGACACTCGGGTGAAGAGAGGGGCAGAGCTTTCTACCGATCACCACCTGGTGGTGAGTTGGCTGCGATAGTGGGGGAGGATGCCGGACAGACCTGGCAGGCCCAAACACATTGTGAGGGTCTGCTGGGAACGTCTAGCAGAGTCTCCTGTCAGAGAGCGTTTCAATTCCCACCTCCGGAAGAACTTTGAACATATTACGAGGGAGGTGCTGGACATCGAGTCTTGAGTGGACCATGTTCCGTGTCTCTTTTTTTTGAGGCGGCTAATTGTAGCTGTGGCAGCAAGGTAGTTGGTGCCTGTCGTGGCGGTAATCCTAGAACCCGTTGGTGGACACTGGCGGTGAGTGATGCCGTCTAGCTGAAGAAAGAGTCCTATCGGGTTCTTTTGGCTTATAGGACTCTGGAGGCAGCGGACAGGTACCGACAGGCCAAGCGGTATGCGGCTTCAGCGGTCGCAAAGGCAAAAACTCGGACATGGGAGGAGTTCGGGGAAGCCATGGAAAACGACTTCCGGATGGCTTCGAAGCGATTCTGGACCACCATCCACCGCCTCAGGAAGGGGAAGCAGTGCACTGTCAACACCGTGTATGGTGATGATGGTGGTCAGCAATAATGGTGTTTTGCTGACCTCGACTGCGGATGTTGTGGATCGGTGGGGAGAGAATACTTCAAAGACCTCCTCAATCCCACCAACACGTCTTCCTATGAGGAAGCAGTGCCTGGGAACCTGTGGAGGGCTCTCCTATTTCTGGGGCTGAGGTTGCTGAGGTACCGTATTTTCCGCACTATAAGGCGCACCGGATTATTAGCCGCACCTTCTATGAATTACATATTTCATAATTTTGTCCACCAATAAGCCGCCCCGGACTAAAAGCCGCGCCTACGCTGCGCTAAAGTGAATGTCAAAAAAACGCTGCGCTAAAGTGAATGTCAAAAAAACAGTCAGATAGTTCAGTCAAACTTTAATAATATATTGAAAACCAGCGTTCTAACAACTCTGTCCCAAAATGTACGCAAATGTGCAATCACAAACATAGTAAAATTCAAAATGGTGTAGAGCAATAAATAGCAACATAATGTTGCTCAAACGTTAATGTCACAACACACAAAATAAACATAGCGCTCACCTTCTGAAGTTATTCTTCATTCGTAAATCCTTCGAATTCTTCGTCTTCGGTGTCCGAATTGAAAAGTTGCGCAAGCGTGGGATCCAAAAATGGCCGGTTCCGTCTCGTAGAAGTCATCGGGAGTCAGTGTCGCTGTTGTTGTGCAGCAGTTCTGTGAATCCTGCCTTCCGGAAAGCTCGGACCACAGTTGTGACCGAAACTATCTGCCCAGGCATTTACGATCCACTGGCAGATGTTGGCGTATGTCGACCGGCGCTATCTGCCCGTCTTAGTGAAGGTGTGTTCGCCTTCGGAGCTGTGTGAAAAAAGCCACCCGGCCTCTTCGCGTAAACTTCCCTTAACCACTCGCTCATCTTTTCTTCATCCATCCATCCCTTCGAGTTAGCTTTTATGATGACGCCGGCTGGAAAGGTCTCTTTTGGATGGGTGGAAGTTAGCATGGCAAGCTAGAACCACAGTGAAGGATGACTCCTCATTCCCTGTGGTGCGAATATTCACCGTACGTGCTCCCGTTCCACAGTGCAGTTCACAGGAATATCAGTTGCTGTGAAATACGGTAGTAATCCGTGTGCGGATGGAGAGATTGCGTCTTTTTATGATCCGGATCCTTGTCGCGTAGTAGGAGCCATTTTGTGGTCTTTACAGATGTAAACAGGAAATGAAACGTACGGTGATATCCGCGCGTTTTTTCTTCTTCTTCCGGGGGCGGGTGAAGCGCTTCCTGTTCTATGGGGGCGGGTGAAGCGCTTCCTGTTCTATGGGGGCGGGTGCTTTCCTTGGCGGTTGCTTGCGTAGAAGAAGAAGCGCTTCCTGTTCTACCGGGAAAAAAGATGGCGGCTGTTTACCGAAGTTGCGAGACCGAAACTTTATGAAAATGAATCGTAATAAAGCGCACCGGGTTATTAGGCGCACTGTCAGCTTTTGAGAAAAATTGTGGTTTTTAGGTGCGCCTTATAGTGCGGAAAATACGGTAGTTAAAAAGCTCCACGGTGGTAAGGCCCCGGGGGTGGATGAGATCTGGATGCTGTGGGGCTGTCTTGGTTGACAAGACTCTGCAGCATTGTGTGGACACCGGGGGCGGTACCTCTGGATTGGAAGACCGGGTGGGTGGTGGTTCTCTTTAAGAAGGGCTTGGGATCCCCCGGGAAGAGCTGGACGAAGTGGCTGGGGAGAGGAAAGTCTGGGCTTCCCTGATTAGGCTGCTGCCCCCGCGACCCGACCTCGGATAAGCGGAAGAAGATGGATGGATGGACATTTCAATTACAATGGTAAAATAAACGAAAAATACAAGTTAATTGCATTTGAAATAGTATACTTCCATTATTATGTATAGTCTTACACCAGCGGTTAATTTGGTATATTTATTTATTGTAGGTCAATATATTTCTATCCTCTTGCTGTGGGCAAGACTGGCTCGCACATGCATTGCCGCTGTTGCCATTTCTCATACAAAGTAGCATATAACCTATATCTGTCAGTAGACCACATATGGAAGCGCTAAAACTACATCATGGATGACGGGGAAAAGACAGTCGAAATGAGGCATGTACTAAATAAGACCACCCACAAAATGACACATCCGGAAGATACGTTCAGAAAGCGGCTTAAACGGTCTTTAAAATAAAATCTATGCAAAATCTTGACCACAGAACCACCATCACATGTTATGTAGACACAAGGAAGTGTTTTAAATATTTTAAAAAATATATCAATTCTCCTTTAAAACCCGCATTAGACCATTCCAGAATAAATAGGCATTGTTCTGAAAAATACTACTAAAAAGTAATTAATTATAGTAACTCGTTATTTGACCAAAAAAGTAATTGAATTACTAACAGAACTATTCTTTAATAAATGTAATTAATTACTATGGAAAGTAATTTATTATGTTACTTTAAAGGCCTGTTGCCTAGTGACGTGTGACCTCATCAAGGGTTTCAACGAAGCTGTGTTTTTTAGCTTTAGCAGTTTTTCGGCTTTGACGCCAGCTCTTTTGAATCTTTTTCACCGGATTGTGTTACCTCTGCTTAGTAAAGCTATGAATGTGCTTCCATAACTATCATATTGTGTACAAACGGGGTATATTTTGGATGGCAAGTTTGTCACTTCAATCATTGATTTGTTGTTCAATATTGTCTTTGTGTTGGTCAGTGCCTCTTCCTGTTTGATATCAAGTTAATTTTAATGTGGTGCTGCTTGTTGCTTTCACTAGTAAAAAGATATTTCCTGCATTGAACTTTCTGCACTTAAGACGCTGCCACGTCAAAAGTAGCGTGCCACATTACATCAAGCTAACTGCGCTGTAACGGACCTAGTAATTAGAATACTTGTTACTAGTAAACAGTAACACCATTATTATAGAATGCTTTTATTACGAACACTGTAAAGGGGTTTGTGTTTTTCATACCTATCCAGGGTTTCCCCTAGATTGCTACTTCATATGTTGTGGTAGTAGCGTGGCTAGGGGTGTGGTCAATATGACGTCATCTAGGGCTGGGCGATATGGCCTTTTATTAATATTTCGATATTTTTAGGCCATGTCACGATACACAATATATATCTCGATATTTTGCCTTAGCCTTGAATGAACACTTGATGCATATAATCACAGCATGTATGTATGATGATTCTATGTCTACATTAACACATTCTTGTTCATACTTCATTAATATATCCTTATTTTAAACTTTCATGCAGAGAGGTAACTCACAACTAAGTCAATTGACAAACTGTATTTATTAAACAGTTATCAAGCAGTGGCACAAACATTCATGTCATTTCCAAAACAGAAAGTGCAAGATTGTCAGAGACATTTTAAAACAAGCTATGAGTGCACTTTTGTGCATGATGTCACTAAGATGACATATCAAAACAACACTAAATTAAAGTGCACTTTTTGTACAGAATGCCACTACAATATTTTAAAATAAATAAAGTGCACTTTTGTGCATTATGTCACACAAGATATTTCAATAACTGTCAAATAAAAATGAGCTGCATAATAGGAAATCAAATAGTGTATGTCCTTTGCTATGTGGTAGGTTCCTGCGGACGTTATCTCCTTCTGTTGTTGACTATTTTTTTTCATACGGCGTTGATCTGGAAATAGTTGCTTCGGCATTTTGTTGGTGTGGCACCGAACGGAGATGTTGTTTCAAGCACTCTTCATTCTCTAGCGGGTGACTTTTCAAGTGCTGCTACATTTTGTAGCAATGCTTTTGCCGCATAATTGCTCAACATCTTCCCGCTTAAAGCCAAACCACCGCCAGATGATGGACCCCGTGCTGTTTTTCTTGGGAATTAATTCTTCCTTTATTTGTTACCAGATTCGCTCCTTCTCTCTCTCGTATTACCACCCGCACCGCACCGTTAGCATCACAGCTAACGTTACCATGTCGCGACCTGTCTGCTCCGCTGGAGCGTGTGACGTTGCACACGTGACGTATGAAAGAAGGTGTGCTTGTTTTAAGTCTCGGTTTGAAGGAGAAACAAGAAAGAGTGGGAAACGCATGCAGTGTAATGCCCGCAGCTAAAAGCAACTGCGTGAGAACATATACTCGAATATCACGATATAATCATTTTCTATATCGTACAGAGTACCGGTATATCGATATATCGCCCAGCCCTAACAATACATATATCGTTATGAGAATTTAGATTTTCAATGATACATTTATTTTCTTTAAAGCCCCACTTAAGAACTTTCAGTTTTGGTTGATTTTGGTGGCACAAGTGGACCAAAGCGGTAGTATTTTGCCAGAAGAAGACCAAATAGCCAAAAGTCTCTAATAGCTATGCTGATGTTAAATACAGCATAGCTATTAGAGACGTAATATTTGACATGACACCACTACCAAGAATGTGTCCGGGCGGATGCAGGTCCAAAGCAAAGAAAGACAGGCGCAAGATTTATTTCGAAAATAGTAGTGGTGAAACTATCAACTATTTATTGCTACCACGCAAATTTCCGAGCATCAAAAGTCCCTTACCAGTCAAGCAGGAACACAGCCAAGGCAGCATCGGTCTGAAATTCCTCGTTTTTGAGCTCACGCCATCCTGACTGTCCTTTTATCCTTTTATTATTTGTTTTTAATTTTTTGTCTCCTCGGACAAAACTTTGTTTCTTTGGTTTTGGCGTTTCAGTCATGATAGCAGTAATTGCACGTAAGCGTTTTTCTTCTTCTTTTAGTTTTCTGGCCGCACGTTCTACGTTCGTCTGTATCCGATTCCCTCAGGCAATGACAGAGGTGTCAATATAAAAACTTGTAAATTGATGTGTAATCCCAAAAGTTCTGAAAATATTCTATGAAAGTTTAAATAATTAGTGCTGCTTTAAAAAGGTTAAACAAATGTGTCATGTATATTTAAGAACAAATGTGCTTTTAATACCATATATTTTTGCTTTTATTATCAGAAGCAGCTTTATAGGCCAAATGTTTAACGCTAAAGGAATTTGACTTTGCAAACTGTGCTCCCTTTGTTCAATGCAATTTCAATAATTGCTGCTCATTGTAAAATATAACACACTATATTCTGCCCTCCCTGAATGTTGCGAGTTAGTATGCCAAATATGTAAACAGTTAATTGAATTAGAGATTTAGAAAATAACTGTTTTGTTGCTGTTCTCCACAATGAAGTCACTGTAAAACTAACCACACTAAGTACATTATATCCTACTTTAAGTGCACATACATGTAGGAATCACTATAGATTTATAATTTTGTTTGAAATAAACTGAAAAAAGCAATATAGTTGTTGAAGGGTTAGCTAAAATGCCGCTAGCTAAATGCTAGCGTAAAATAGACAAGCTCATTGATAATCGCAGGGCACTTAGACAAACAATCATTCACACTCTCATTCATGTCTATGGAAAATGTTGTCTTTAATAAACCCAACATGCATATTTTGGAATGTGGGAGGAAGCTGGAGTACCGGGAGAAAATTCATACAACATTCATGTCCAAACAAAGGTTCGAATGCACATGATGTAAAGTTAGACTTTATTGTCGGTAGTAATGTCAAAATAACTAGGGTAGTTTACACAGGCGTGAACAAGAAATACCTTAATTAACTTGAAATACCTTTCTCTTCAACTTTTCCCCCCTCACTTTTGCCAGGTGTCAACTCCGTTTAGGCGTGTGACCAGCTAAAGTGCTCCTGACAGCTGATTTAGATGCACGTTTTTTTAAGTTTTTTTTCTTTCCCCAAGATAAAGCCTAAAGCAGTGGTGTGAGAACTATGGCCCATGGCCCGCCAACATCATGGGTTAATCAAGAATTTTACCCATTCATTTCAATTGACAATTTTGATGCTGATGCTATGTCACCATCTAGTGCAAAGAGTAATTCAGGTCAATGAAGGTCAATGTACAAACAGGAGGAGCAGCAGCAACTTGAGAGTTGCGGCCGTACTCTTTTTAGGGCCCGCAAGGCCCTAAAAAGGAATCCCAACGGGAGTCCTTTTACAATGGGACAGAGGACCCTATTGAATTTGTAAGGTTTTATTATTTCTTTATTAGAGCCCGCATGGCCCATTGTAAAAGGAATCCCAACGGGAGTCCTTTTGCAATGGGACATAAGGACCTATTGAATTTGTAAGGTTTTCTTCTTCTTCTTTTTTCTTTATTCTTCCGCCGCCTCTTTGAGCTGTAATTTGACCCACTTAACATGCTTCAAAACTCACCATATTTGACTCACACATCAGGACCTGCGAAAATTGCCTTTTAATACAAAAAATGAACCCCAAAACTCAAAATTGCGCTCTAGCGCCCCCTAGGGAAAAAAAACTAGACTGCCTTTATCTCCCACTAGGAAGGTCGGAGAGACATAAAACAAAAACCTCTATGTAGGTCTGACTTACACCTAGATTTCATAATGGTACATCTTCGGGCAAAAATCAACAGGAAGTTGGCAATTCCCCCTTCAAGACAAAAATGTACTAAAAACAGTCACTTTTGCCTCTTTGAGCTGTAATTTTACCCCCTTAACATGCTTCAAAACTCACCAAACTGAACACACATTAGGACTGGCAAAAATGACTTTCTAATAAAAAAACCTAACCCCAAATCTCAAAATTGCGCTCTACCGCAATTTCTGAATAAAACGCAGAAAAAAACTGCTCATCAGAAGAAAAAAAATGACAAAACTGCCTGTAACTCCAACTGGGAAGGTCAGAGAGACATGAAACAAAAACCTCTATGTAGGTCTCACTTAGACCTACATTTCATTCATTGACATCCTTCAGCAAAAATCTACAGGAAGTTTGCAATTCCCCCTTCAAAACAACATTTTTGTAAAAACCGGTCACCTGTCTTCAAACATTATCTCCTCTGAGCGCGTTTGTCGTTTCGGCTTCAAACTAACACAGGAGAGAGATTGAACCCTTCTGATTAAAAGTTATCGAAAGAGTTTTGATAACTGCTCCGGTTTTGATTTTACTACCCTTCAAAGAACCGTTGCGCTGATGCTGCTGCGCTGCTGTTTTTTCAAGATGGCTGCTTAAAGCAGGAAGCACCAGTGTGCCCACACAATGCAGACAAGGTAGGTACACTAGACAAAAGTAGTGGGACACTTCCGACTAAAAGTAGACAAAAGTATTGGGACACATAGGACTACAACTTGACAAAAGTATTGGGACACTTAGGACTACCACTGAACAAAAGTATTGGGACACTTAGGCCACCAGCGTGCCCACACAATGCAGACAAGGTAGGTACACTAGACAAAAGTCTTGGGACTCTTCGGACTAAAAGTAGACAAAAGTATTGGGACACTTTTGACTACGACTGGACAAAAGTATTGGGACACTTAGGACGAAAACTGGACAAAAGTATTGGGACACTTGGGACTACAACTTGACAAAAGTATTGGGACACTTATGACGATCACTGGACAAAAGTATTGGGACACTTATGACGAAAACTGGACAAAAGTATTGGGACACTTACACTGGACAAAAGTATTGGGACACTTACACTGGACAAAAGTATTGGGACACATAGGACTACAACTTGACAAAAGTATTGGGACACTTAGGACTACTACTGAACAAAGGTATTGGGACACTTCGGACTAAACGTAGACAAAAGTATTGTGACACTTAGGACTACCACTTGACAAAAGTATTGGGACACTTACACTGGACAAAAGTATTGGGACACTTACACTGGACAAAAGTATTGGGACACTTAGGACTAAAACTGGACAACAGTTTTGGATACTTAAGACTAAAACTGGACAAAAGTATTGGGACACTTAGGACTAAAACTTGACAAAAGTATTGGGCCACTTGGGACTAAAACTTGAAAAAAGTATTGGAACTCTTAGCACTACCACTGGACAAAAGTATTGGGACGCTTAGGACTAAAACTGAACAAAAGTTTTGTGACACTTAGGACTACAACTGGACAAAAGTATTGGGACACTTAGTATTAAAACTTGACAAAAGTATTGGGACACTTACGGCCTAAAACTTGACATAAGTATTGGGAAACTTCGGACTACCACGGGACATAAGTATTTGGACACTTAGGACTAAGACTGGACAAAAGTTTTGGGACACTTAGGACTACAACTTGACAAAAGTATTGGGACACTTAGGACTAAATCTGGACAAAAGTATTGGGACACTTGGGACTACCACTGGCCAAAAGTATTGGGACACTTAGGGCTAAAACTGGACAAAACTATGGGGACACTTAGGACCAAATATGCGGGCTCGACCAACGCTGCTTGCAGCTTTAATTATTATTATTATTCTGCAGCTTTGCGCTGTAATTTGACCCCCTTAACATGCTTCAAAACTCACCAAAATTGACGCACAAATCAATAAAAGCGAACAAAACTCTTTAGTAAAAAAAACCTAACCCCAAAACTCAAAATTGCGCTCTAGCGCCCCCTAGGAAGAAAACTGCCTCTAACTCCCAGTACGAATGTCGTAGAGACATGCAACAAAAACCTCTATGTAGGTCTCACTTAGACTTACTTTTTATTAATTAATTTCCTCGGCCAAAAATCAACAGGAAGTTGGCAATTCCCCCTTCAACACAATATTTTACTAAAAACAGTCATTTTTGCCTCTTTGAGCTGTAATTTGACCCCCTTAACATGCTTCAAAACTCACCAAACTGAACACACACATCAGGACTGGCAAAAATTGCCATCTAATAAAAAAACCTAACCCCAAATCTCATAATTGCGCTCTAGCGCAATTTTTGAATAAAACGCAGACAAAACTGCTCCTCGGAAGAAAAAAATGACAAAACTGCCTGTAACTCCCACTGGGAAGGTCGGAGAGACATGAAACAAAAACCTCTATGTAGGTCTTACTTATACCTACATTTCATAGATTGACAACCCCCAGCAAAAATCAACAGGAAGTTTGCAATCCCCCTTCAAAACAAAATTTTTGTAAAAACCAGTCACCTTTCCTCAAACATTATCTTCTCTGAGCGCGTTTGTTGTTTCGGCTTCACAGGAGAGAGATTGAACTCTTCTGATTAAAAGTTAATAACAGAGTTTTGATAACTGCTCCGGTTTTGATTTTACGACCCTTCAAAGAACTGCTGTGCTGATGCTGCTGCGCAGCTTTTTTCTCAGGATGGCTGCTTAAAAGCAGGAAGCACCAGCGTGCCCACACAATGCAGACAAGGTAGGTACGCTAGACAAAAGTATTGGGACACTTCGGAATAAAAGTAGACAAAAGTATTGGGACACTTATGACTATCACTGGACAAAAGTATTGGGACACTTAGGCCTAAAACTGGACAAAAGTATTGGGACACTTGGGACTACAACTTGACAAAAGTATTGGGACACTTACGACTACCACTGAACAAAAGTATTGGGCAACTGGACAAAAGTATTGGGACACTTACACTGGACAAAAGTATTGGGACACTTGTGGCTAAAACTTGACAAAAGTATTGGGACACTTAGGACTAAAAGTAGACAAAAGTATTGGGACACTTGTGGCTAAAACTTGACAAAAGTATTGGGACACTTGGGACTACAACTTGACAAAAGTATTGGGACACTTACGACTACCACTGAACAAAAGTATTGGGCAACTGGACAAAAGTATTGGGACACTTACACTGGACAAAAGTATTGGGACACTTGTGGCTAAAACTTGACAAAAGTATTGGGACACTTAGGACTAAAAGTAGACAAAAGTATTGGGACACTTGTGGCTAAAACTTGACAAAAGTATTGGGACACTTAGGACTAAAAGTAGACAAAAGTATTGGGAAACTTAGGACTACCACTGGACAAAAGTATTGGGACACTTATACTGGACAAAAGTATTGGGACACTTGGGACTAAAACTTGACAAAAGTATTGGGACACTTAGGACTACCACTGGACAAAAGTATTGGGACACTTAGGCCTACCACTGGACAAAAGTATTGGGACACTTACACAGGACAAAAGTATTGGGACACTTGGGACTAAAACTTGACAAAAGTATTGGGACACTTCGCACTAAAAGTAGACAAAAGATTGGGACACTTGGGACTACCACTGGACAAAAGTATTGGGACACTTACACTGGACAAAAGTATTGGGACACTTGGGACTAAAACTTGACAAAAGTATTGGGACACTTCGGACTAAAAGTCGACAAAACTATTGGGACACTTAGGACTAAAACTGGACAAAACTATTGGGACACTTTGGACTACCACTAGTCAAAAGTATTGGGACACTTCGGACTACCACTAGACAAAAGTATTGGGACACTTACGACTACCACTGACAAAAGTATTGGGACACTTAGGACTACAGCTTGACAAAAGTATTGGGACACTTAGGACTAGCACCTGCCAAATATGCGGGCCCGACCAACGCTGCTTGCAGCTTTAATTTTATTTGTATTTGTATTTTTTTTAAACAGCCTCAAGTCCTTTCTTTATGCTTCAAGCTGAGAACAGCACACTTCCCCACGGTCTGACTGCGCTGGCAAAATAAAGGTTTCAAAAGTACCTTACACAAGCATTTACACAATTATGCTTTGACCTAAAATAGTGGTCTAAATTGTCCAAATATGTATTGCAACAATAAATGTGACGGTTTTTGCATTTAATTAGGAAACATTTTTAAAAATGTTGACACAAGGGCACACATTCTGTGGTGAAATAAGTGTAAAAGGTAAAAAACGGAATTAAAATGTACATCATTAGTCCAGAATCTTCATGGCCCAGAAGGACCGACCGAATTAGATACCGGTACTTGCACGTTCAAAATTAAACCTTATAACAAACGCACCCAAGTTCTCCGGGTGTCGCTGCCACTACGCAAATTTAGGAGTCACGGGTGGGACCTAATATTCAGCTGGGAATGACTAAAACAATAAATAAACACAAGACATATATAACTATTAGCCACAACACGATCAGGCTTATATTTAATATGCCACAAATGAATCCCGCATAACAAACACCTCCCCCCTACCGTCCATACAACCCGCCAATACAAATCAAACACCTGCACAACACACTCAATCCCACAGCCCAAAGTGCCGTTCACCTCTCCAAAGTTCATACAGCACAAACATTTCCCCAAGGTCCCCCAAGTTACGTACGTGACATGCACATGCGGCACGCATGTACGGGCGAGCGATCAAATGTTTGGAAGCCGCAGCATACGCACGGTACCGCGCATTTCAACTCAAAGTCCTCCTGGTAAGAGTCTCTGTTCGTCCCAGTTCTCCACAGGCCTGTGGAGAACTGTAAGCCCACAAAAAGGGTAAAAAATGAGGATCCTTCCATGCAGTGGCTCCGTAGCAAAAATTTGTGACGTCAATTTCCGCTTCAGCCCGGTCTGATAGCACCGGATGCCTTTTATATCCCCACATTCTATTAAGTTATATTTTTAATATTAGCATGATTATTGAATACACCTGTAACAGTTCATAATATTAAGTAAATGGATGACATAAGTATACGTATATATACACTTATTTTCCCAGCTGAGCACAAGTTAATTGTGACTTGCAATATTTATTATATATACACCTCGATGGACCCCTATGGCCATTACAACCGCAACATCAAATATTTCCTTCTCCAACGGCATTGCGCTCTTAAACACACACAGACACTCCACGGAAGTAGAAGCGATTGAAATTATGTGAAACAAAGCTCACTCAGAGGGAACATTTTCAAAGCTGTGTAGTCGCTGCCATGTTCTCGAGTCTAACGGCGCGTATGCGCAGGCACTGCAGCGCTTCAGTTTTCAGGAAGTAAGCATCCATCCATCCATCCATTTTCTACCGCTTATTCCCTTCGGGGTCACGGGGGGCGCTGGAGCCTATCTCAGCTACAATCGGGCGGAAGGTGGGGTACACCCTGGACAAGTCGCCATCTCATCGCAGGGCCAACAAAGATAGACAAGACAACATTCACACTCACATTCACACACTAGGGCCAATTTTACTGTTGCCAATCAACTTATCCCCAGGAGCATGTCTTTGGAGGTGGGGGGAAGCCGGAGTACCGTATTTTCCGCACTATAAGGCGCACCGGATTATTAGCCGCACCTTCTATGAATTACATATTTCATAATTTTGTCCACCAATAAGCCGCCCCGGACTATAAGCCGCGCCTACGCTGCGCTAAAGTGAATGTCAAAAAAACGCTGCGCTAAAGTGAATGTCAAAAAAACAGTCAGATAGTTCAGTCAAACTTTAATAATATATTGAAAACCAGCGTTCTAACAACTCTGTCCCAAAATGTACGCAAATGTGCAATCACAAACATAGTAAAATTCAAAATGGTGTAGAGCAATAAATAGCAACATAATGTTGCTCGAACGTTAATGTCACAACACACAAAATAAACATAGCGCTCACCTTCTGAAGTTATTCTTCATTCGTAAATCCTTCGAATTCTTCGTCTTCGGTGTCCGAATTGAAAAGTTGCGCAAGCGTGGGATCCAAAAATGGCCGGCTCCGCCTCGTCGAAGTCATCGGATTCAGTGTCGCTGTTGTTGTGCAGCAGTTCTGTGAATCCTGCCTTCCGGAAAGCTCGGACCACAGTTGTGACCGAAACTATCTGCCCAGGCATTTACGATCCACTGGCAGATGTTGGCGTATGTCGACCTTAGTGAAGGTGTGTTCGCCTTCGGAGCTGTGTGAAAAAAGCCACCCGGCCTCTTCGCGTAAACTTCCCTTAACCACTCGCTCATCTTTTCTTCATCCATCCATCCCTTCGAGTTAGCTTTTATGATGACGCCGGCTGGAAAGGTCTCTTTTGGCAAGGTCTTCCTTTTGAATATCACCATGGGTGGAAGTTAGCATGGCAAGCTAGAACCACAGTGAAGGATGACTTCTCATTCCCTGTGGTGCGAATATTCACCGTACGTGCTCCCGTTCCACAGTGCAGTTCACAGGAATATCAGTTGCTGTGAAATACGGTAGTAATCCGTGTGCGGATGGAGAGATTGCGTCTTTTTATGAACCGGATCCTTGTCGCGTAGTAGGAGCCATTTTGTGGTCTTTACAGATGTAAACAGGAAATGAAACGTACGGTGATATCCGCGCGTTTTTTCTTCTTCTTCCGGGGGCGGGTGAAGCGCTTCCTGTTCTATGGGGGCGGGTGCTTTCCTTGGCGGTTGCTTGCGTAGAAGAAGAAGCGCTTCCTGTTCTACCGGGAAAAAAGATGGCGGCTGTTTACCGAAGTTGCGAGACCGAAACTTTATGAAAATGAATCGTAATAAAGCGCACCGGGTTATAAGGCGCACTGTCAGCTTTTGAGAAAAATTGTGGTTTTTAGGTGCGCCTTATAGTGCGGAAAATACGGTACCCGGAGGGAACAAAGCCAGCAGTTAAAGAACGAGTGACCAAGTAAATAAACTAAAGACTTTCCCTACACATCGCCTGTGGCATGTTTCCTCATATAGTTAACTCTGTCACTGCATGTTAGTGTTGAGAAAATGAAAGCAACATCAAATATTTTTCTCCTCCGCTGTGTGGAAAATGCGTCTGTCTCCAATATTGTCCACACTTGTCGCCATCTAGCAGCAGTGCGCCCTTAAACGCACACCGAGACTACGCTACAGAAGTGAAAAGAAGGAAATAAAGTGAAAGGAAGAGTTTGGCTGAGTTTACTCCAAGGGAAAATCTCCTGGAGCAAGGTCCGTGTAGTTGCTTTGCGTTATTATATTTTGTTGAGCCAAACGGCGCTGGTGCGCATGCTGCAACTTTGTTTCCAGCAAGTGAGCAGTGTTGCCTTAAATGCATTAATAAATAGTGTTTTTTTGATAATTTAACATTTAAACGTCTGGAATGTCACCGCCGTTTGTCATTGTACTGTACCGTTACATCCCTAATACGTATGTACATATACATATATTCAACATTGTAATGGATTTAAATGGGTGTAATTTTGAATTTTCAAAGCAAAATGGGGAAAAATGCAAAACACTCTCCACTCAAACATGGGTTTGGCGCTTTTTAGCTGCTTTATATTTCTGATTGATTACAAAACATTGAGGTTGTCAGAAGTAAACAAGATAGAAGTCTAACTTTCACATATTCTTAGTATAATAATTAATAATTGTATGTCATTATATCAATGTATAATATACTCTCGTGTCTTGCTTACGGATGATCAAAGTTTTTCAGTGGCCACATTTTCTGCCCATTGCCATGCCACGATCAGATGTATATGGTATCGTTTTATGCCCCAGCCTTATGTAGTACTTGGTTATGTTGATCATGTGTACATTTTCCATACAAGGCTAAGTGGTTCACGTCATTCACACGTCTTCTTCCAAAGTTGACATCTTGACATTAGTTGGGTTCTTTTCGTGTCAGTTTTGTTTTAGAACCTTTCTATCACACGTGCAGTGGACTTTATAGTGTGCATTGATGACAGCTACTTTGTGTGTGTGTGTGTGTGTGTGTGTGTGTGTGTGTGTGTGTGTGTGTGTCTCTCGTGATCTTGTGCGATTTGTTGAGCACAACAATGCCATTTTGTGCGTGTGTGTGCATGCAGCGTCTGTCTTGGAGGTCTTTTCCCGATTGGGCAATGGACATAGTTGGTTTTTGTATCGCTAAAGATGGGTTTGTTGACTAGTGCATGTTGCGTCTGTGGGTTCAAGAACATGAGCTTTATCAACCCTGCCATTGGTCTGCTCAGTACGACCCTTGTGTTGAAGCAGGAGTCCAGAACATCCTGAGAGCTTTTCCCATTCCAGACATTTCTAAGAGAAATGCCTATGCTTAGTAAAATGTTTGCCACATGGATGTAATGTGTTCCTTAAAGAGACTATGTGCTGTTAATTATTTGTAATGTAAAAGAAGGTAGAGAGAGAGAGAAAGAGGGTGAGTGCACCTTTGCTACCTGCCCCCTTTTACACCATCACACATTGTTATATTATCTCTTTAAATTCAACACTTTGCAGCAGTTCCACCACACTCACTTGTAATATTGTTACAAATGAGTGTTACCATGGTAATATCCTGTTGACCCCAATATAAAACTAGTGACAATGAAGTCATTCATAATTGCTTGACATTTTCCTTCATTGGTCAAGATCTTAAAATTAGCATCATTTATCTGTTGCTAGTTTAACCTGTAAGGCTGCTGGAGTTGGAAACAGTTTGAAAAGCACTACAAACGATATTCAGTCACATTTTATTTTTAATGTAAATTGGAACCAACTGGGGAAGGGGCCCACAGGAGCCAAGTCTCCCCTAAATCGCCCCACCCCCCACTATGTCTTCATTATTTGGCGGACTAGGTGCCGTTTCACGTGTTGATGAGCGCGGGCGAACAGCTACTTGTTCTTTTTTTAATTTTTTTTAAACTGTGCAGTAAAAACCACAAGTATAACATAAGTCAGGACATCAATATGCAACTTTCCTGACATACCTCAAATTGTGAGTATTCACCATGTTTTCTTTAATACAAATCAGTAGACCCTGATAATAGACCTGGTCTTATATTGTGGTCAATATGGTGGACTTGGTGGCACAAACACCGTCTCACTTTGTTTAGAAGATTCCTAAAGCATCGATCGTCCCAATGATTTGAACGCCACACCAGGAAGATGGTGCTTCTTAAGCCAACCAGGAAAGAAACTCACCCTCTTTTTCTCTCTCTCTTCCAGGGGCCGAGGGCGAACATCGTGGTATTCCCCTTACTAAACACCCACCACATAACCCCTCCCCCAACCTTTTTACTATCAACCCTCTCCCTTCTCTGTCCCTGTTTAAAACACACCATGAAAAAAAAAGAGAGAAAAAAAAGCCCTCCCCTTCCCCAACAAAAAAAGAAGAGTCCCAGAAGAGAGAAACAAAAAAAAGAGAAAAGATTGTGGACAGAGAGACTGGCTGGCTGTCTGCAGTGTGCTTTTTGTATGTGAGCATGTGTGTAGCAGGTTGGTGCGGCCATCACTTGGTAAGATCTTTGTTGGCATTCCTTTTCTTCTTTGTTTGCTTGAGTCGGGTGGTGGGAGAAAGATGAGGATGGCTGCAGATGTGTCTCCTTTGGTCTGGCTGTGACATCCTGCTTCCATCACAGACCACCCACTCACTCTCCACCAGGGGGGAAAAAAGTCAGGGGGCGGGGGCATTTTTTTTAAGTTTTGTGTTGAACTGTGAAAGAAGGCAGGTTATTGATGTTTTAAGTTACTTCCTCTTCCCTACCCTTCATCTTCTCTCCTCATCTGCTCCTTGTTTGTGATCACTTTTTTGGAACAAATGGTTTCTAGATTTTTTTTAAATAATTTTAAAAGTGGGGTGCCATACTTCACTTTGCCCCCTTTTTAAAACACTTTTGGCAAACATTTTTTATTTTGGGTCCATCTCCACACCGTCCTATGTCTCTCTCTCTCTCTCCCCCCCCCCCCCCTCCTCTCTTTTATATTAGACCACTTCTTGTCGTTTCAGGTTTCAGGACCAGTGGCGGCTGACGACCCCTCCCCAGGTGGCGCCGGCCCCCCCCACTGTCTCCGCAGCGTCTCTCTCTCTCTCTGCTCCCGCTATGCACACTCACCCCATTCTGTCCGTGTGGGGGGGAGGGGGGCAGGGCGACCACAGGCCGGCCACGGGGGGAATTTACTACAACAGCAAACGCTGATTATGCTTTTAGTTCTACACACCAACACACACACGTTTAATTCACACCGCAGTACATTTAACAGGCAGCCGACCCCACAGGATTTTTCTACATGGCCAACGTCGCTGACAAGCAGGCAAGGTTTTCAGGAGAAACACCAGAGAAAATGGCCTTTTTTCTTTTTTTTTTAAGAGGGTGTTCCAGTTGGACCCCACCTTCTCTGACTATGTGCAGTGCAGTCACTGCTAGTCAGAAACGACGACCACACTGTAGCGTCTTCATTCGTTTAACAATAAGAGTGGGCTGGTATTTATGGCTGGGTAAGTCGGAGGGTGGGGGGGTTGTGTGAGGATTTTTTTTCCCCCGGGAGTAGTAGGTTTAAAAAAGAGGGAGGAGTAGATTGAAAAAAATAGTTTTCTTGATTTTTTTTAATTTTTCATCCATCAGTGTGATTTCAAAATAAAAAATAAAGATGTGTAAAAAGGGTGACATGTATTGTTTCATTAGACTAGGGTTGTCCAAAGTGCAGCCAGGGGGCCACGTTTAACCAGCAGCTGTTTGTTTTTCCTTTGGCCCATCCACTGAAAATGTTATTTCATTATGAATGAGGTATATTAGAGAACACCATTTGCTTTGTCAGTCCCAGATAGCATGCAAGTTAAGTATCCATTTTTTCAAATTAAGCACTTAACAATTTGTTTAAGCATATTCAATGTGCAACATTATTTAGTATGCTTAAGTATCCTACTTGAATAAAAATACCTGTTTTCATAGTAGAGAACCACTGCTATAGAGCATTTTTAACAGCAGCACACTTTAATAGAGGATCTTTGACACCGGCATTGCTCAAGGTAACGGTGGTGGTGGACCCTTCGGAGATGTCTGATTTTCCTACAATCACAGTTGTCCTAACAAAATGATATACTGCAGTTTGTCTAGTAATAATGGTAAAGCGGAGTTATGGAAAACTATTATGTTAGACATTTGAACATGAGAAAAATGTGGTGCAAATGCCAAGCACATCAAGGTCAAAAATTAGTGTGGTACAGGAGCTTTGAAAGGCGTTGAGCAACACAAAACATTTGTTAAAATTACTATGCTGAAGTTTAGCATAATAAACCATTAAAATAAGACTGTTAAAAACTTTGTAATTTTAGCTTCGACATGGCTTTAAATAGGCAGCACGTGGAACAGGGGTTAGTGCATGTGCCTCACAATACGAAGGTCCTGAGTAGTCCTGAGTTCAATCTCAGGCTCGGGATCGTTCTGTGTGGAGTTTGGATGTTTTCCCCGTGACTGCGTGGGTTCCCTCCGGGTACTCCGGCTTCCTCCCACCTCCAAAAACATGCACCTGGGAATAGGTTGATTGGCAACACTAAATTGGCCCGAGTGTGTGAATGTTGTCTGTCTATCTGTATTGGCCCTGTGATGAGGTGGCGACTTGTCCAGGGTGTATCCCGCCTTCCGCCCAAATGCGGAAGGCCTACTCCAGCGACCCTAAAAGGAATAAGCGGTAGAAAATAGATGGATATCTATCCATCTATTTTCTACCGCTGGATGGATGGCTTTAAATCCAAGTACTGGAATGCGCACATCACGACCAGGACATGGCCAGGTTTCTATCGTACACATTTTACAACACGCTGTTCAACAGTAACCTGACTCCTGCCAGATCCTTGTAGTTCACTGAGCTACCCCACTAGCTCCATGTGTGGAGCTCAGCGAACTACAAGGATCTGGCGAGAGTCAGGTTAGTTCAACAGAGCTCATTGGTTCAAATCCCATCCAGGGCTCAGTCAGCAAGAGCATCCAAAGCGAAGAGTACACCAACACAGTCCACTCACAGGAGTTGACTCGGGCAAGAGGGCAAATAAAGCAGAGGTGGAAAAAAAGTTTTTTATTAATCAGTCTTCAGCATAAGTATTTCATGTGTTGCATTTGCTGGAATGACAAATCCAGTCTGCTCTATCTGTGCTTCTTGAAGGCTGCACAGAAACATTGGTGCAATAAGAAAACCATTGTAATAACCCTTCAGGAAATCAAAGTTGCATTAAGCCTTTTGGGTAATGTATAACTGAGACACATTCTACAGTAAAATGGAGTCTTAATGTGAATGATAGACAGTAATAGATTAGAAAAACAAGTTGACTTTATTGTATCCACTAAACCATATCAAATTGTATTTACAATCTGCAAATGTAAAAATACCGTCTAAACATCACAAAATGCCACAAATTCAGTCGGCCATTTTAAATATTCTGTTCCGTAGATTGACGTCACCGGAGAACGTCAGATCAGTCATACCGGAAATATGCAAAAATTAGTAAGAAAGATGTGATGTCTATCATTCACAATCCTTATATAAAGGCATGAACACTTTTATTTTAATGCATTCTAAGTCGTAAAAAATTAAATAAAAAGTTTGTTAACAATCACGGAGTCAATGGGGGCTCCCTATTTTGCCCACCAAACTCTTCAAAAAAATCATCAGAAACCCGCAAACAATACTCTATTTACATATCGTGACCTAATATTAACCAAATATTAGTAATGTTTTTATTATAAGCGCTAACGTGGACAAAGTATTTTTAGCATTGATAACCGAGCGCTATCCGTAGTTTATTCTGCACTGGACTCAAGGAGAGACATTAATGTAATTATAAAATGAAACTAAAGATGGCAGTAATGCAACATATATGGATGCAAACTGCCATAAACCTAATAGTTACTCTATAACGCTACTTGGGGGGAGACAACAGCAAGTTAATCGCTTCATTCGAGTATTAAATTTAGTTCCCGCTCCACCACCAAAGTATAGCTGACAAAGATTTGCGCAGTACGGATAATTCTAACCCAAATGGTTTTTTTTAAGTGTTTTCATGTGCTCCAATCCGAATGACCGATCAGAATGAAATTTTGATCCGAACATGTGTGATCTGATATTCCAAATGGCGGTATTTTTTATTTCGGTTAAATTAGTGTCAGCAGCAACCTTTTAATTCTTCTAAATGGGAAAATATGGATCAGTCCCAGTGAGAGCAGATATTGCACAGTAGGCGATCGTTTTATACTGCTACTGCTAAGCTAGATCTGTTAGCAGAGCTTTTGAAACTTGTAGGATCAAAAATATAAGGCTGGGGACCATCATTTGTCCAAAAGTAGTCATTATTGGTTGCATGAGAAGGACTCTGCGGTTCCTACCTAAATGTCACACGATCACGTGACTGGCTTGCGAATCTCTGTGAGATTGATACTATATTGATCATATCTCGCAAATTTTGTAAGTCTTTCGGTGTCATACATCAGATATATATGATAGTAGCTTCATTATAGAGGCAATTTGTTTTTCCACTCTAAATGTGCTTTTGCTGCCATCTAGTCTTTACTTTAAATTTAAATATTTTAACCTGCAACTAACAAAAACATTTGAAATCCTGGAGGGTCTGTCAAATTCTTCAACTGTATTTCACATTTCTTACCTTTTCTTTTAGTTGACTTCTTCATGATCATCTTCTTTTTCTTGGGTCGAAGGTTATCTAAGTCCTGCGCCGATAAAACGGAGATAAAAGCAGATATTAGCAGCCTGTTGCTGACTTCCTTCACTTCGTTATTGACAACCTCTAAAATGTCCATACAATATGCAAGTTGTGAGGTTCTTGTCATTGATCAATGCATGATGACACATATTGTTCAGCCGCCTTGCTCAAAAGTCATGTAAGAGCCTGAGCTCACCTGTCCGCCTTCGCCGCCGGTCAGCGCCGTGATGTCACCAAAGCGAGTGATGCCGCTCAGCTGACCAGACATGGACATCATTCCCCTCTTCATAGAGTTTTTCTCTCGCTTGGTAACATTGAGACGAACCATCATGGACTCTTCATAGCTTTTCCTGTGTGGTTGACGTCAGTAATATATCACAACAGGTCCACAGATGTATTTTCTCTGACTTGAAATTGTACATTTTTAATGAATCCAGCAGTGGGTGCTGTCTCACAAGTCAATTTACATTTGTAATATTTTCCAGCAGGAAGAGGCTTTGACAAAATTTTGTAATCAAAATACCCGGAGGTTCGCCTGTTATTATTTCGTCATGTGTTAAACTCTTCACCCCACACATGCCGATAACAAGGATCCATCATTATATAGTGGTTCTCAAACTTTTTTCCACCAAGTACCACCTCAGAAAACAATTGGCTCTCCAGGTACCACTATAATGACCAAATGTAAAATACATTAGCATAGTAGGCCTAAGTATTCATTAAAAACAAGGCAGGGGGTTTATTTAACAATTATATTTAATATTTTTGGCCACTGTAACGTTACACACTATTTGAACAGTAACACAATAAAACACTGTATCTTAATCAAGCAATTCTCTGGCGTACCACTAGATGGAGTCTACATACCACTAGTGGCAGAATCGTGTATAAAGAGATTATGGCCAACTCCATCCATCCATCTTCTTCCGCTTATCCGAGTTCGGGTCGCGGGGGCAGCAGCCTAAGCAGGGAAGCCCAGACTTCCCTCTCCCCAGCCACTTCGTCCAGCTCTTCCCGGGGGATCCCGAGGCGTTCCCAGGCCAGCCGGGAGACATAGTCTTCCCAACGTGTTCTGGGTCTTCCCCGTGGCCTCCTACCGGTCGGACATGCCCTAAACACCTCCCTAGGGAGGCGTTCGGGTGGCATCCTGACCAGATGCCCTAACCATCTCATCTGGCTCCTCTCGATGTGGAGGAGCAGCGGCTTTACTTTGAGCTCCCCTGGGATGGCAGAGCTTCTCACCCTATCTCTAAGGGAGAGCCCCGCCACCCGGCGGAGGAAACTCATTTCAGCCGCTTGTACCAGAGATCTTGTCCTTTTGGTCATAACCCAAAGCTCATGACCATAGGTGAGGATGGGAACGTAGATCGACCGGTAAATTGAGAGGTTTGCCTTCCGGCTCAGCTCCTTCTTCACCACAACGGATCGATACAGTGTCTGCATTACTGAAGACGCCGCACTGATCCGCCTGTCGATCTCACGATCCACTCTTCCCTCACTCGTGAACAAGACTCCGAGGTACTTGAACTCCTCCACTTGGGGCAGGGTCTCCTCCGCAACCCGGAGATGGCACTCCACCCTTTTCCGGGCAAGAACCATGGACTCGGACTTGGAGGTGCTGATTCTCATCCCAGTCGCTTCACACTCAGCTGCGAACCGATCCAGCGAGAGCTGACGATCCTGGCCAGATGATGATGTGGTCCTGATGGCTATCAGGACCACATCATCTGCAAAAAGCAGAGACCTAATCCTGCAGCCAGCAAACCGGATCCCCTCAACGCCTTGACTGCGCCTAGAAATTCTGTCCATAAAAGTTATGAACAGAAAAGGGCAGCCTTGGCGGAGTCTAACCCTCACTGGAAACGTGTCCGACTTACTGCCGGCAATGCGGACCAAGCTCTGACACTGATCATACATATGGCCAACTCGATTTCAAGCAATCTCCTCAATGATTGGTCAAAAGGCACTCACTCACTTGACCATAGAACGCAATGACTGCTACTACCTTTGAGCTGATGCTATGTGTTTGCGGTGCTTCCTCTATAGTTTTTGGCCTGCTGCCCTGTTGTGCCCATGCTGCTCCACCCGTGCAAATTGTTTCCCCATAACCCGGAAAGAAGACAAATGTTGGAAGTAAAGGTTCGCCATCAACACTGGAGATCCACCAAATAAACACAGCACCCAAGTTCTGCATTTTGCTAAGGAGCAAAGACAGAAAAGCTATTACAAATAAAATGAAATAATTAATAAAGCGATGGTTTGACAAAAACAGACTCTTTGAATCTCAGTAAACTAAAAATGCTATTCGGTAACAGCAAAAGAGAAATTCAAACACAAATACAATAGACGAAGAAAGGGTAAAATAAATAAAGAAAATTTATAAAAAAATATACATTAAGTGGCGAGAACTTTGTCAATTGAAAATATGTTCTGGGTCAAAAATGAATCCATATTCTCTACTGCTTGCCATTGTAACCATATCGGAGTTATTGTTCAGAATGATGGAGAAATAAGTACAAAAGTACTTATTTCAATGAATAAGTACTTATTTATTGACCATGTTACAAAAAGAAAGTTATAATACATAATGAGTGATACATACAGTATAATACAATGGAGGCAGCCACCATGGTTGACATACTTCACACACAAGTCGCAATTTGTCCATGATTGTTGGTCCAAAGCTAATGAAGATTTTGGCAAAATGAGGATAAGTAATTTTTTTGGGAGGCTTTGTGTACTATTATTTTTTTATTGTGCGTGTCCTCAAAATTATACGTTCACGAAATAAAATCATGTTTTATTGTAAGTTTATGAGCTGGAGTATGTTTAGAACTACATTTAGACGTATATTTTGGTTTACTTCGTCAGAAAAACTAACGTCAAAACGACAGCAATTGCATGCAACCGAATCGCTGACACAGTATGTATTAAACATAAGACACAAATCCAAACAGACCTCTGCAGCTCCTCACGGCTTTCCCGCTCACTCTGGAAGTCACGTCTTTCCCGTATCTCCTCGGGAGCGTCGCTGTACTGCTGCCTCAACTCCTGAATGACAGAACTCCGGAGTGCTGCACGGCGCTGACGCTCCGCCTGAGCTTTCTGCCGGTCTGCTTCTGTCATGTCGCCACCTGGTGGACAAAGACTTCAATAAAGGGGCAATTCTAGGAGATAAACAACTTGAATCATATTCTAATAGGTACGTGACTAATAAAGATTACCATAATGAACTGCAGAGATTTTCGGTGGCACATATTTCTTGTGAGTGGGCTTCGCTGCTTTTTTCCCGGAGTCCTTGTTCTCCCCTTCGGTTTCAGACTCCGATTCACTCAGCTGTAAACATGTTCAAAATTCATGTATTTTTTACAGAAATATATGTTTAAAATAAAAAAAATGTATATGTTATATGCTACTTTGCTCATGAGATTCTCCGGATTAGGACGAAACTGTAGTGGGTCGTTTTCAGCTGTAATCCAAAAATTCAACAACACAGTTGAATTGACAATAATAAACTCAGTTTATTGATCATATATTTTCTAGGAAAATCTTACCCATACTGCCAGTCACAGCTGTGCGCACCAGTTTATCAATCTGGTATTTCAGTTTGTGGTCGAGAGGTCGCATCTTTTCCAGGACCTTAAAAAAACATTTCTATTAAAGAAAATGCTTTGGAAAATATTTAATCATGTCGTAAATATGAATTGTTTTTACTGGACACTTTTGTCCAAAAACTAAAATTCCAACCTGACTGCTAAGCTTTTTTTTTTTTTTGCAATGGGGTTGCACTCGAGTCGATATTTGCCTTTTTCAATTGATTAGTGATCAGCTGATGAGTTGCTGAGTCATTGCACAAGTAAACACGCTGCAGGACTGCTTGTATGCTTGTATCGGAGCTTATAGCGGACAATTTTGATGCAAGCTAATATTATCTGATACTTGTTTTGTGCTGAAAATCGGACCGATATCAATATTGGATTACATGTCAATAACTAGTATGGTATCAGTATATGAACGATACAGAAGTGATTAGATCAATATTTATCTTTTACTTGTTTGCATTATTATAAAACATTTTTAGGGGGTGTGTTTTTGGTATTGTTTACAAAGTCAGGGAGTAATCTGGATACAAGAAGGCTTTGAAGACAAAATGGAAGTAGTAGTTTTTGTTTAGTTATTGTGCACAAGTCACTTTTGTGTTAAAAAAATGTTGCATTTAAAACCACACATTTAATGCACAAAAGTATTGTGCAATAAGTATTGCGCCTTTATGCTTTATAAAAAGGTGTTATTGTTGTGCATTTTTTGGAATTTTGTTTATTATTCACAATCCTTATGAGAGACAAGAACACGTCATTCTTTTTATGCATTCATTTATGCAAACAAACGCTAGCAGTATCATAACAATGGTGGAATGGGATTTGCTCTACTCTGCCTATTAAGCGCTCTGAAAACCTACGTTGTTTTATATACACTCTGTAAGTATATATGTAATGTAGTAACAGGCACATTCATAATAACATGCACCATTTTTAAATGTTTTGCTCATTTTAATTTTGTAGAGCATTAATTGACAAAAGCATCAATGTTCACTTTTCCCTTCAACAACAACATTAACACTCATGGCAAACTTAATGAGAGACGAGGGCTGGGCAATATATTGAATATCCTCGATATATCGCGGGTTTGTCTGTGCGATATACAAAATTACTATTGGTATTCGAGTATACGCAGTTGCTTTTAGCTGCGGGCATTACACTACAGGCTCTTCTCACTCTTTCTTGTCTCTCCTTCTCACAGAGACGTAAAACAAGTGCACCTTGTTACACACGTCACATACAGTCGCGCGCAACGTCATACGCTCTCGCAGCTAACGTTAGCTGTGGCAGGTGGTGCAGTGGTAATACGAGAGAGAGAAGGTGCGAATCTGGTAACACATGGAGGAAGAATTAATTCCCAAGAAAAACAGCAGGAAACCGTAATACGTCAAGTATGCGGCAAAAGTGTTGCTACAAAAAGTAGCAGCACTACTAATTTGTACCATAATTTGAAAAGTCACCCGCTAGAGAGTGAAGAGTGCTTGAAACTCTGCATGTCAACATATCAGCCGGTGCCACACCAACAAGCAGCCAGCACTGACCCAATTCAGCCTGGCGTCCTCCATTTCCACATCAACAAAAAATAGTCAACAACAGAAGGAGATAGCGTCCGCAGTAACCTACCACATACACTATTTGATTTCCTATTATGCAGCAAATTTTTATTTTACAGTTTTTTGAAATATCTTGTGTGACATCATGCACAAAAGTGCACTTTATTTGTTTTAAAATATTGTAGTGGCATTCTGTACAAAAAGTGCACTTTAATTTAGTGTTGTTTTGATATGCCATCTTAGTGGCATCATGCACAAAATTGCACTAATAGCTTGTTTTAAAATGTCTCTGACAATCTTGCACTTTCTGTTTTGAAATGACATGAATGTTTGTGCCACTGCTTAATACTGCTGACTGTTTAATAAATACAGTTTTGGTAAATTGACTTAGTTCTGATTTCCCTCTGCATGAAAGTTTAAAATTAGCATATATTAATGCAGTATGAACAAGAACGTTTTAAATGTAGACACATAGAATCATCATACTGCTGTGATGATATGCATCAAGTGTTAATTCAAGGCTCGGGCAAAATATCGAGATATATATCGTGTATCGTGACATGGCCTAAAAATATTGAGATATTAATAAAAGGCCATATCGCCCAGCCCTATGAGAGACAATGAGTACTTTGGGACAAATGATGATCCAGAACCTTATATTTTTTAGCCTGAATATACGGGGATTTTAGAAGCTGTGTGCTACACAGATCCAGCTTTAGTGAAACATCACCATATTAAAGTGATATAGAGCTTTTCTCTAGAGACTCAAAGCACATTACATACCCATTATCTACATCTTTCAACCAGTGCGAGTGGCACTGGGAGCAGGTGGTTAAAATGTCTTGCTCAAGGACAAAACGAAGATGGCAAAAGTGGGGATAGAACCTGAAACCCTCAAGTTGCTAGCACTGCCGCTCTACCAACCAAGCCACGCTGCTAAGTGCTAAACAAGAAATACAAACTACAAACTATGACATAATAAAATAAACACTTATTGTACAATGTCTGCTCTCTAATGGGATGTTTATATCTTCCCGTTTAGGTGAAGAATTAATCATAATTCTCACGCAAAAAAACCCAAATGGGCGCAAACAAGCTTACCGGTATTTTAGTGTCTTTCTCACCAGTCAAAGTTGAATGTCACAGTTGACCAACTTCTTGGTTTATGACCACAACCTTTGACTATACAAGTGACAGGTATGATTAATAATCTAGAATTATAATTATAGTTTTACAAGCTCAGAGACTTTTACCAGCTCAATAGTTACCTCTCTGTGATCACGGTGCCACTAAAAGTAGTTCCTCAGTGTTGCGCTTAAAATGACACTATCGCCAATACTTGGTTAAAATTCAGGTCACAGCATGTAAATGGAGTATTGTTTGCGGTTTTTTAGAGGGATTTATGGGCGCAATAATTCAGTCGTTCTGCTCTTTAATTAAGATGTGGTGTCGAAACAGTGAAAAATCCTGTGTTTATCCACTTACTAAACCATAGAGCTGTAAGATGTGACAAATTTACTCGCAAATGCGACTAAAAATAGACCGTGCGACTTTAAAATAATACTCTATTAGCTTCATTGTTAGCAAGTCCTGCGTGATATGCTGATTTAATACAAACCCCTAAACTATTGAGGTTGGCACGTTGTAAATAAAAACAGAATACAATTATTTGCAAATCCTTTTCAACCTATATTCAATTGAATACACTGCAAAGACAAGATACTTAACTTTCGACCTGGAAAACTTTATTTTTTTGCAAATATTAGCTCATTTGGAATTTAATGCCCGTAACATGTTTCAAAAAAGCTGGCACAAGTGGCAAAAAAGACTGAGAAAGTTGAGGAATGCTCATCAAACACTTATTTGGAAAATTCCACTGGTGAACAGTCTATTTGGGAACAGGTGGGTGCCATGATATAAAAGCAGCTTCCATGGAATGCTCAGTCATTCACAAACAAATGCGTGAGCAAATAGTTTAAGAACAACATTTCTCAACCAACTATTGCAAGGAATTTAGAAATCCCCATCTACGGTCTGTAATATCATCAAAAGGTTCTGAGAATCTGGAAAATCACTGCACATAAGCAGCAAGGCTGAAAACCAACATTGAATGCCCGTGACCTTCGATCCCTCAGGCGGTACTGCATCAAAAAGCAACAAAGCCCATGTGGGCTAAGGAACACTTCAGAAAACCACTGTCAGTACCTACAGTTCGTCGCTACATCTGCAAATGCAAGTTAAAACTCTTCTATGCAAAGCGAAAGCCATTTATCAACAACACCCAGAAACGCAGCGGGCTTCGCTGGGCCTGATCTCATCTAAGATGGACTGATGCAAAGTGTAAAAGTGTTTTGTGGTCTGACGAGTCCACATTTCAAATTGTTTTTGGAAACTGTGGATGTCGTGTCCCACAGGAACAAAGAGGAAAAGAACCATCCGGATTGTTATAGCGCAAAGTTCAAAAGCCAGCATCTATGATGGTATGGGGGTGTATTAGTGCACATCTGTGAAGGCACCATTAATGCTGAAAGGTACATACAGGTTTTGGAGTAACATATGTTGCCATTCAAGCAACGTTATCATGTACGCCCCTGCTTATTTCAGCAAGACAATGCCAAGTCACGTGTTACAGCAGCATGGCTTCATAGTAAAAGAGTGCGGGTATTAGACTGGCCTGCCTGTAGTCCAGACCTGTCTCCCATTGAAAATGTGTGGCGCAATATAATACATATATAATATAAATATAATAAACGGTTTTCGCATTGCATAGGAGAGTTTTAACTTGCACTTACAGATGTAGCGACCAACTGTAGTTACTGACAGTGGGTTTCTGAAGTGTTCCTGAGCCCATGTGGTGATATCCTTTACACACTGATGTCGCTTGTTGATGCAGTACAGCCTGAGGGATCGAAGGTCACGGGCTTAGCTGCTTACATGCAGTGATTTCTCCAGATTCTCTGAACCCTTTGATGATATTACGGACCGTAGATGGTGAAATCCCTAAATTCCTTGCAATAGCTGGTTGAGAAGGTTTTTCTTAAACTGTTCAACAATTTGCTCACGCATTTGTTGACAAAGTGGTGACCCTCGCCCCATCCTTGTTGGTGAATGACTGAGCATTTCATGGAATCTACTTTTATACCCAATCATGGTACCCACCTGTTCCCAATTTGCCTGTTCACCTGTGGGATGTTCCAAATAAGTGTTTCCTCAAGCATTCCTCAACTTTATCAGTATTTATTGCCACCTTTCCCAACTTCTTTGTCACGTGTTGCTGGCATCAAATTCTAAAGTTAATGATTATTTGCATTAAGAAAAATGTTTATCAGTTTGAACATCAAATATGTTGTCTTCGTAGCATATTCAACTGAATATGGGTTGAAAATGATTTGCAAATCATTGTATTCCGTTTATATGTACATCTAACACAATTTCCCAACTCATATGGAAACAGGGTTTGTATAAGAAACATTTTTAAGTGGATAAGTGGATAAACACATCTTTAGTAAGTGGATAAACCACACTCAGTGATATATATATACACATTCAACATTCTTATTGTTTAAATATATTTTAACTTTTTAATCATATTTATTAGCTGCTTGACTGTTATTGTTAAAAAGTACATAACTTCTCTGTTTGCTAAATATCCCAGCCTTTAATAAGGCCTGTTCACACGTTGGTACTTAGTGTCAGAATACAGCTGCTTGATAAGTTTCTACCCGCCGGGATGTTCTGTCGGGTAGAATGAATGTTCCATCCATTTTCTACTGCTTATCCCTATCGGGGTCGCGGGTGGTGCTGGAGCATGTCACAAATCGGGGACAGCGTGGCGCAATTGGGAGAGTGGCCGTGCCAGCAACCTTATCATATACTCTAAAAATATATATTTTTTTTAGCTTCTGTGTCTTTAATTTGTATGATTGTTTCTGGCTTCGTATATGTGTTTTAGACAGCTGGTTTTATACTAGTTCATGCAAAAATTTAGTTTTTCTTACTGCTGAAACAAGTTTCTTACCGTCCTGACAGTGACCAGTCGGTTTAAGGCGTTACTTTCCTTTATTTTGCCACCTTCAGTCTTGATGCTGATTAGGTGAGTGAGATCTTGAAGGTAGAAGATCAGCAGGTGATAGCGAAGATCCAAAAACGACAAACCCTGTCACACAGAATGAAAGACAGTAATCAACAACCTTGAATGGGGCCCCCCAAAGTTTTTCACTCGGGCGCCACATTATGTTTAAAGAATTTGGAAGAGGCTATCTATTGTGTGTGTGTGTGCGTGTGTGTGTATGTGTATGTGTATGTGTATGTGTATGTGTATGTGTATGTGTATGTGTATATATATATATATATATATATATATATATACATACATACATATATATATATATATATACACATACATACATACATACATATGTGTCTGTATATATATATATATATACATACATACATACATGTGTGTGTATATATATATATACACACACACACAAAGGTGTGACATGAAAAGTCAAAAACCATTCATGTGACAAATCATTTTGTTTATGTTTTATTGTGTATAGTTAATTCCTATACGACATATTTATTCTCAAACTCTTAACGGATCTGCCACGATACAGCAACTACATGTACATAACTTAAAAACATAAATCAATTTTTTTTTTTTTTAAATACCATCATCTATCAAAATGTAAAAATAGAGATAAAGGCATCATGTTATGACAAAAAGCTGACAAGATGATGTATACAGTCATGGTCAAAAGTTCACATACACTTGTAAAGAACATACCCGGTAATGTCATGTCTGTCTTGAGTTTCTAATAATTTCTACAACTCTTGTTTTTTTGTGATAGAGTGATAGGAGCACATTGGTCACAAAAAACATTCATGAAGTTTGGTTCTTTTATGAATTTATTATGGGTCTACTGAAAATGTGACCAAATCTGCTGGGTCAAAAGTATATATACAGCAATGTTAATATTGCAAGTTTCACTGCAATAAGCTTCTGATTGATTTTTTGACCACTTCTCTTGACTAAATTGGTGCAGTTCAGCTAAATTTGTTGGTTTTCTGACATTGTTTCTTCAGCGTTGTCCACACGTTTAAGTCAGGACTTTGGGAAGGCCATTCTAAAACCTTAATTCTAGCCTGATTTAGCCATTCCTTTACCACATTTGATGTGTGTTTGGGGTCATTTTCCTGTTGGAACACCCAACCGCACCCAAGACCCAACCTCCGGGCTGACGATTTTAGGTTGTCCTGAAGAATTTAGAGGTAATCCTCCTTTTTCATTGTCCCATTTACTCTCTGTAAAGCACCAGTTCCATTGGCAGCAAAACAGGCCCAGAGCATAATACTACCACCACCATGCTTAACGGTAGGTTTGGTGTTCCTGGGATTAAAGGCATTACATTTTCTCCTCCAAACATATTGCTGGGCATTGTGGCCAAACAGCTAAATTTTTGTTTCATCTGACCACAGAACTTTCCTCCAGAAGGTCTTATCTTTGTCAATGTGATGAAAAACGCCTTATTGCAGTGAAACTTGCCAAGGGACATGTAACCAAATATTAACATTATTGTGTGTATACTTTTGACCCAGCAGATTTGGTCACATTTTCAGTAGACCCATAATTAAATTCATAAAAGAACCAAACTTCATGAATGTTTTTTGTGACAAACAAGTATGTGCTCCAATCACTCTATCACAAAAAAAAAAGAGTTGTAGAAATTATTGAAACTCAAGACAGCCATGACATTATGTTCTTTACAAGTGTATGTAAATTTGCCTCGTAAGAAAATAATGTTTGCCTTGGTACCCTTCCAAGGCAACACTTGCCTTGTCCTTGCAAGGCAAGGCAAGACAACTTTATTTGTATAGCACTTTTCATACACAAGGTAGACTCAAAGTGCTTCACAGCACAACATGTGGTATAACAAAGTGAAATGAAAGAAAATAAAAACAAATTAAAATGCAGACAATAAAAAATTAAAACAGTGCGGACGTTAATAGTTAAAAGATATACCGGTAGCTGAAAGCTAAGGTGAACATAAAAGTTTTCAGTCTAGTTTTAAAAGTAGTCAGAGTTGGGGAAAGTCTGACATCTTCAGGAAGTTTATTCCAGCTATTTGTTGCATAGTGACTGAATGATGCTCTCCCTTGATTTGAGTTTACTCTGGGAACCGCTAACAGATTGGTCTCAGAAGATCTTAGTGATCTAGAGGGCTTATGTAGTGGGAGCATATCCGTGATATACTTCGGCCCTAGACCATGTAGTGATTTATATGTGAGCAGGAGGATTTTGAAATCAATTCTCTGATGTACAGGTAGCCAATGTAAGGATTTAAGAATTGGTGTAATATGCTCAAATTTTTTGGTCTTTGTTAGAACTCTAGCAGCAGCGTTCTGAACAAGCAGTAGCTGCCTGACAGTTTTTTTGCGAAGACCTGCAAGGAGACCATTACAATAGTCTAGCCTACCGGTAATATAGGCATGTACAAGTTTTTCTAAGTCTTGAGCTGACATGAGCCTTCTAAGTCTTGTTACATTTTTGAGGTGATAGTAGGCCAATTTTGTTACTGATTTGATGTGACTGTCGAAATGTAAATCAGAATCTAAAATAACCCCAAGATTTCTGGCTTTATTTGAGGTTTTCAGGGACAGTGTTGGATGACTTTAAACCTTTCTTTTTTAGCACCAAAAACAATTATCTCCGTTTTATCTTCATTTACAGTAGTTGTAAACAACAAACGGTAAATAGTTTTATGGTTGGATAGGCCTACCTAAAATACCTGTATGAAGTTGCCACACCCCACCTTGTCGAAATCTCCGCAAAATAGTCCCAAACATTTGTGCTGCTAAATTTTTTGTCTGTGCCATTATGGTTATTCTAGAGTACCGGTACATTTTCTGACTTGTGAGGTCATCCAGCCCCCACTCACTTTCTCCACTCTTGGTCTAACTATTATAGTTTTTAAGTTAGTAAGGTTTCAATATTCTTATCCAGCCCCTCACCTTGTCAAAACCTCCCCATACCAGTCCCAATCATTTGCGCTGGTTAGTGCTCGAAATGTTTTGATCCAACTATTATGCTTTTTAAGTTATTAATGTTTTATGGTATGTTATTAACCTGTAATTAACATGTTACTAATTATAACTGGAACCCCAACTATGTCAAAACCTCCCCAAACATGTCCAATTTGTGTTTTGTTTGAGCTCTCAAAATGTTTAGTCCAACAATTATAGTTTAAGTTATTAACGTTTTGTGATTCAAAAATGGTCTGAAGAAACCAATTGCTGAGGGCAGAAACCTGGACAACGACATTTATCTGGATGAGAAACTAGACAAGTCTGAAAATACCGAAAAGTCGAGCCATTTGATGACAGATTTGGGTTGCAGAAATCTGTAAAGAGAGTAGAAGAGTTGCATCCCAGAATGGTAACAGAGACAAACAAACTGCATTTCCTCAGTACATCAACCGGCAATTTTGCACATCTGAGGCGTAGTTCAAAAATTTTAACTACGGCGGGGAGATGCGGGTTTCCCATGCAGCGCACTCACAAAAAAAACCATCAAGGACATAGTGTCAGAAATTGACGCACCTGAAATTAATCAAGATGGGGCGGAAGAAGCCAACATCAAACTTGGGCAAACCCTGTCAAATTGGAGAGGCCTGGCTAGAGCCACCACTAAATAAAGGAAAAGCTACTTCTTGTTCATGTCGACACTGCTCCAAAACAAGCCAGATGAGATCTGGCCTTCTCACAAATAGTAATCTTTCCAATCCAGTTAGGGTTGACAAAGAAAATGTTAGTGTCACCAATACATGTGCATTTGACTCATTCTGCCAGTGTCTCAGTTGCGCATTCTGCGGCAGTGAACATTTCAAAAAACAAATTGACAGTGTCCAAGACACAAACAAAAATATGGCACCTGGTTTTAAGCATTGTAGCATTGTCAACACGGAGAGGGCAACAATTCTCCTCAACAATTTTAGTCACAACCAGCTGAGATCAGGTGCAAAGCAAGTTGATGTAGCATGCAACATTGCCTGTCATACAAACCCTGGGAAATTGTGTTAGATGTAAATATAAACGGAATACAATGATTTGCAAATAATTTTCAACCCATATTCAGTTGAATATGCTACAAAGACAACATATTTGATGTTCAAACTGATACTTTTTTTTGTGTGCAAAAAGTCATTAACTTTAGAATTTGATGCCAGCAACACATGACAAAGAAGTTGGGAAAGGTGGCAATAAATACTGATAAAGTTGAGGAATGCTTGAGGAAACACTTATTTGGAACATCCCACAGATGAACACGCAAATTGGGAACAGGTGGGTGCCATGATTGGGTATAAAAGTAGATTCCATGAAAAGCTCAGTCATTCACAAACAAGGATGGGGCGAGGGTCACCACTTTGTCAACAAATGAGTGAGCAAATTGTTGAACAGTTTAAGAAAAACCTTTCTCAACCAGCTATTGCAAGGAATTTAGGGATTTCACCATCTACGGTCCGTAATATCATCAAAGGGTTCAGAGAATCTGGAGAAATCACTGCACGTAAGCAGCCAAGCCCGTGACCTTCGATCCCTCAGGCTGTACTGCATCAACAAGCGACATCAGTGTGTAAAGGATATCACCACATGGGCTCAGGAACACTTCAGAAGCCCACTGTCAGTAACTACCGGTACACTTGGTCGCTACATCTGTAAGTGTAAGTTAAAACTCTCATATGCAAGGCGAAAACCGTTTATAAACAACACTCAGAAACACCGTCTGCTTTGCTGGGCCTGAGCTCATCTAAGATGGACTGATACAAAGTGGAAAAGTGTTTTGTGGTCTGACGAGTCCACATTTCAAATTGTTTTTGGAAACTGTGGCCGTCGTGTCCTCCGGACCAAAGAGGAAAAGAACCATCCGGATTGTTATAGGCGCAAAGTTGAAAAGCCAGCACCTGTGATGGTATGGGGGTGTATTAGTGCCCAAGACATGGGTAACTTACACAGCTGTGAAGGCACCATTAATGCTGAAAGATACATACAGGTTTTGGAGCAACATATGTTGCCATCCAAGCAACGTTACCATGGACGCCCCTGCTTATTTCAGCAAGACAATGCCAAGCCATGTGTTACATCAACGTGGCTTCATAGTAAAAGAGTGCGGGTACTAGACTGGCCTGCCTGTAGTCCAGACTTGTCTCCCATTGAAAATGTGTGGCGCATTATGAAGCCTAAAATACCACAACGGAGGACCCCGGACTGTTAAACAACTTAAGCTGTACATAAAGCAAGAATGGGAAAGAATTCCACCTGAGAAGCTTCAAAAATGTGTCTCCTCAGTTCCCAAACGTTTACTGAGTGTTGTTAAAAAGAAAGGCCATGTAACACAGTGGTGAACATGCCCTTTCCCAACTACTTTGGCACATGTTGCAGCTAAGTTAATTATTATTTGCAAAAAAAAAAAAAAGTTTATGAGTTTGAACATCAAATATCTTGTCTTTGTAGTGCATTCAATTGAATATGGGTTGAAAAGGATGTGCAAATCATTGTATTCTGTTTATATTTACATCTAACAATTTCCCAACTCATACGGAAACGGGCTTTGTAAGAAAATTGATGAGCCATGCTCCTACACTTATGACTGAGAGGCAGTGTTAAAATTTAGACTGCTGTACTACAGAGAAGTTCCCTTAGCATCTGTCGATGGAAGCATTATAAAACAAGTGTTCACTGAAATGCATTTGGACAAGGTGGGGGGTGCAACTTCATCCTTCTGAGGAGTGTTAGGGCCTTTATCCAGGGCCCCACAAGGTGTGTAGGAAAAACAAGACATTCTACCTCACGTTGTGTTTTACACAAAACAATGAATTTAACTTTGTTGTTAAGGTTGAATATAGTTGATTTTTGAACATTCCAGCAAAAAGTTTAATGTCAATGTTTGTTTTTGTTACCTTTAGATTTTAAGTCTGTTTTTACATGTGTTCCATAGCTGAGCTGAGCTCAACAGTGTCTATAACACTGTTGAGTAGTCATATTTTAAAACCAAGAACAGTGAAGGCCTTCTCCCTGTGAGGCACAGCGCCATCGTGCTGCCAAATATTGACATGTATTTTTTTCATATGTTCTTTATAACCCACTCATACATTCTCTACAGCTTGTTCCTCTCATGGTCGCAGGGGTGACAGCTGCATTCAGACGGAAGGCGGGGTAAATGTAAATGGGTAAATGTACAATGTATAAATACTTCTATAGCGCTTTTCTACCTTCAAGGTACTCAAAGGGCTTTTACACTATTTCCACATTCACCATTCACACACACAATCACACACTGATGGCGGGAGCTGCCATGCAAGGCTAACCACGACCCATCAGGATCAAGGGTGAAGTGTCTTGCTCAAGGACACAACGACTGTGACTAGGTTGGTAGAAGCTGGGGATCGAACCAGGTTGCTGGCACGACCACACGACTGGACAAGTCGCCACCTCATGGCAGAGCCAACACAGATATATAATATAATAACAACATGTTAATAACATTAAAAACATGAAACTTTAGTAACATAAAACCATAAAATGTTAATAACTTCAAAACTAAAAGGTATACAGAATTTTTTTTAGAGCACAAAGAATTGGGACTGGTTTGGGGAGATTTTTACATGGTTGGAGGGCAAGTTATGATTAATACCATAACTAATCAATTAAATAGTAATTAATTAATACCATAAAACCTTAATAACCTCAGAAAAACGTAACGACACAAACCATTTTTTGCAGCACAAAGTAGCACAAACGATTGGGACAAGTTTGGGGAGATTTGGACAAGGTCCAGTTGCGATTGAGAAACAAAATGTTACTTGCAATTCTGCACTCACCTTCGATGTGTTAAATTTACCATCTTTGACTTTAGACAGCAGCTCTTGTACATGACACGTCATTGCAGCCACCTACACAGACGTCTTGGTTATTTAAAAATACCAATAAATACCAAATAACATTGCGGTAAAATTATTTTCCAAGAAAAAGCCCATCATCTATGCTGAAATGTTTCATTTAAAACCAAACCGAAAAAAACGCAGTAAACTACACACGGGTACCTGCTCGGTGAGGGTATCGAACAGTACGGCAGCTTTAGGCACATCATTCTGGATCAAATCCTGCAAGAAAGTTTAAAAAAATAGATGAAAAAGTAGCACACAAGTTAAAAGAAATGGCCTCGGAGCAAGTGAGCTAACTAGTATGCGCTTTAACTACGTTGGCTTCCTAACATGCTAGTGGGCTAGCTAAGAAGCCGACGTAGTTAAAGACAAAAAAGCTATCCTCACAAACTGTCAACAATTTAACGCATCATTTAACAATTTAACGGTAAGTCATGTCCAAACAATAGAATGAATATAACGTTGAAAATGTACTAACATAATAATAACAAACAGCGGTTAACAAGGCTCTACTCACGTTGTCTATGCGAGAAGCCATTTTAGATTTGCTGAAAATACGGGAGTTGCAATGGGACAAATTGCATTTTCGGGTTTTCAGCTATTAACTCAACTTGATAAATACACTTGCTAAAATTAATTTATTTAGTGTTCTTTTAAATCAGACAGATCATTTAATCCGACGATTGTTATAATATATACATCCGTGTAATAAATCCTGATGCTAAATGATAGTAACAAATACCATTATTTAAATAGTATGCGTGTGTGTGTGTGCGTGTGTTTGTGGGAGGAGAGAATGGGAGCGAGGGAGAGATAAAGAGAGAAGGGAGAGACTTTCAGGTTTCCTCAAACCATTAACCATCAAACTGTCACCCTGGATGACAAACTGACCAATAATCTGAGCCTTTGTGGAAGTAGTCATGGTAAGTCATTTCACTTCTTCATTTGTGTGCAATTAAATTATTTAATCATCAGTACTATTTGTAAACAAATACTGTACTGAATTAGAGGGGAACATTAAATCATGAAAATTGTTGAATTAGTACATTAATGCCAATATAAGCAAAAGTGTGGATTTCAGTAAATTAGTATTTTCATTCGTCAGAGCGTTGCTGTTTTTCCACGGAAGTTGACATGAATGACAATTGTTTGGTTATCAATGTTCATTGTGCCTAAAATTTGCACAATCAATTTTAATTTCCGCTAATGCATACAAATAACTTGTGATTTAGGGCTATATAAATAAACATTGATTGATTGATTGACATCCAGCTTTTTTGGGGATGCAAAATAACTTGTGATTTAGGGCTATATAAATAAACATTGATTGATTGATTGACATCCAGCTTTTTTGGGGATGCAAAATGTCAATATAGCATGTATTTCAGGCTATAAAAGGCCATATTCTGACAATAAATATAACAATAACACAGTGGCGACATCAGTGAGAGTTTTATGCATGCAGTTTTTTAAATATTTGTGATTCTAGTACGCAGGGTCCATCCAGTGTAACGTTAAATAATGTTCAATGTCTATAACACTGTTGAGTAGTCATATTTTAAAACCAAGGACAGCCCGGGAATCAAACCCAGGAGTTCTCGCTGTGAGGCACATGCAGCGCGCCATCCGGCTGCCAACGTGCTGAATGTTAAATAATCACTTTAATTAAATCTTCAAACATAGTTTTACTGTTCAAACTGTGTGTAATGTCACAGTGGTCAAAAATATTAAATATACTTTAAAAAAAAAAAAAAACTTCCCTTGTTTTTAATGAAAACTTAGACCCATTACTCTACTGTATTTTAATGTTGGTCATTATGGTGGTACTTGAAGAGCCAAGTTTTTTCTGAGGTGTTACTTGGTAAAGAAAAAATAAAAACATTTGAGAACCACTGTATTGACTAGTTAAATGAGCTTGTTTTGGTCAACATTACTTACTAACATGGAACCATTGACAGATGTCTGAATCCAGGGTGTCCTCTGTCATTCATGAGTGGATGAGCCCCTACCCGGGTCAGGCCCACATGACCACATCAAGTCCTGCAGGTTCCACCAATCTGGCTCCAATGGACATGATATCATACGGTCAGTCTCAGGGCCTGAGGGGAGACAGTGAGGACAGAATGGACGAGCAGATAATGGGACTGTCCTACCTACCGTACACATCTTCTTGTCTGGGCAACACCACCAGTACAGGGACTCACCATCACCACCAGAACCATGACAACAATCAGCAGGTGCGATATAGAAATATACTTTTTTTTTAATGTGGCATTGATTTACACCGACTGATCCTCAGGAGTTCTCTGCGCCTTTCCTCTTGCCAACAATGCGACCGCCGGTGGCTAAGCGGTGCATCAGCAAGGACAGTGCAGAGTACCGACTGCGACGCGAGAGGAACAACGTCGCCGTGCGCAAGAGCCGGGATAAGGCCCGGCGGAGGATCCTGATGACCCAGCAGAGGGCCCTGCAGCTGCAGGAGGAGAACCAGAAGCTGCAGATGAAGATTGGGCAGCTCACACAGGAGCTGAACACTCTCAGACACATCCTGTCTCAGCGGCACATGACAGGTTCTGAGGAAGGAACAGCAGGGGTGTCCACTATCTAAGCAACAGGTGTCCAAATGTAACCCAGGGGTAATGTTTTACTTTACTGGCCAGCGGCATCTAAATAAAAACAAAAAGACCTTCACAAAATTAAATAAAAAAGGCCATTACCCCGAATGGATGCCGTTTACTTGTTGTAAGTCTTAACATAAACATCAATTTCAGACTTAAAAAAAAAAAATCTAATAGCACACAATTTAAACCCATCTCAGGCAACTTTATTTAATTTTTCTTATGGCAAAGGTGACTCGTTTGAGTAACAGGAGTGAGTTTCAATGTGTAGAATATGTTGCTTGATTAAAGAAAATATAAAAAAATAATGTCCCACGAGTGGACTTCGAGAGCCTTGGATTTTTCAGGACTCTGGACACCGCTGATCTATGAACACTATATTATACCTGCATATTTTAACAAGAAATGCATCAAAAGATGTGCCACAATATGTTGATTATTTTGCTTGTCGGTTGCATCATACTGAAGTTAAATATTAGAAAGCCATCTCAATATGAAGCAGCGTCACCAATGATGGTCTTAATTGAAGTGTTCTGGATGGTCAGTATACTTCATTGACATATGTTTTGCCGCCATTCTCAGGAATAATTCAACTTTTAAAATAAATTCCAGAAAGATACAATATGTAAAAGGTTGGTGTGTACAGTTTTGGTTATAGCTTATTATTGTTATTTTTGTAAATAAACACTGAAGCTGCAGTTCAGATAATTATGGTCATCGTATTTGTTGCAACAATTATTTTTTCCCTTCCTGAATCATTACTTAATCCATTGTGACAAACACTGTTTGTTATTGTGGGTTAAGTAGTAGAACTACATTGGACATATTGGACACACTACATTGAACCATGTCTAATATTTTTAATTCCACTGTATTTTAAAATATTTTTAATATTGCATTTTTTATAAATGCAAAACAATATTTTCTCATCTTTTCCAATATTCTGAATATCCCGATTTTTCATATTACTCTATTACATTTTTTTAATATTTTCTAGTATTTCTATTATAATATTTTCTATAGTCATCTATACTTCACATTTTCTCATATAATCTAATATTTATAATATATTTTGTTCATATTTTCTGATATTCTTAATATTCTATTATTGTCCATATCACTCTATTGTACATCACAAATGTTCTTATATGTTCCAATATTTGTTATACAGCATTGTAATAATGTTACTGTATGTACTTTTTGTTTTTTCTGATATTATTAATAATTTAATATGTTCACTCACTCTATCATTCTCACTCTCTCACTCTCTAAATTACAAATGTTTCATTTTTCAAATAGTTTTTAATATAATTTAATAATATTTTCTAATCCATGTCTAATATATTGAATATGAACCTTATTATTTTACTGTATTTCCCAGTATTTCTAATATTGATTTTTTTATATTACTCTATATAACTAATTTTCTCATTCTCATCCTTCTATTTTTTATATTACTCTTAATGTACTTTTCATATTCTACAGGAATGTAATATTAAAGTTTGAGTCACTACTTAAAAATGTCCCCCCCCAAAAAAAAAAAATAGATGGAAATGCTGTTTACTTTCCAGGTTTTCTATAAGGACACTGGGCTAAATCACTCACTTGGTACTTCTGTGATTGTCAAAAGCTGATCGTAAGATAACTGTTGGCCAACTAAGTTACCCAAGTAGCTGTGGTCTGTGGGAAGATTCAATACAACCATAAGTGACCTCTCTTAGTGTAAATAATTACACAGTTTTATATTGATGAATCTGTTGTTTTTAAGATTTTATTGTTTTATTTGAATTATTTTTGACCCTTTTTTGTTTTATGTTTAAAGAATATAAATGCAAAACAAATAGTTTTTGCAGATATGATACAAGCATATTTCTTGGTCGTAGATAATTATAAGTGTGGCGCAACCAATCATGACATATTAAACGTTACATCAGGGAACATAGCATCCATCATTTACCATAAGTCGTCTAGCCACAGAAACGGACGTCATGTCGTGGACCGTTGTTCACTAGCGGTTTCCCTTTGTGAGATGGGTAAGATTTCGACACAGCGGAGGATGGAGATGAGGAGCGTAGAGATGCTATCAGTGTTTTTGGGGCTGCCAGGGCCTTCCTGTGGCTGTGATGGTCGCGAAGGGACACAGAGATAGGAGACACACAGGAGGGGGTAGGGGAAGCCAGACAGACATCTTATTTTTTCTATAAATATCTTGGCCCAAGACAATCATTAGATTATGTTTAATATCTTGTGTACTGACAGGCTTTAATTTTATTGACAGTTTAGTGAAGAAACATATTTTTAGTAGTTTAGTTGTTTTATTTTAGCGCAACATAGTTGTATGTATATTTATTTTTATGTCAGTTATTTATGAGTCCCTTCTGTTATAATCAGCCTGACCTAAGCCTAATGTTTATGTGTTAAATGAATAATAATCTTTGTGATTAACACATGGCTTCAAATCATTTGTAAAGGTTGTAAAATAAGTAGGTTACATATAAATATTAAATATACAACTAAAATCAAAAGTAAGACTACTAATTCAGTGTTAATATTTGAGTGTGTCCCTCTGTTGTGAAATAGTTGCAGCAAAAAACAAATATTGGATTAGGTCAGTTAAGTACACAAGGTTGGTCTTTTCTTTTATTTGAGTAAAGTCATTTAGAAAAGGTAAACATGGTAGGCTATAGGCTACTAGGAGGTAGCAGCTACACTACAGCTAAGCACACAGTAGCACACCAGCTAGATATACCTAATAAGTAGGGGTACTAAAAAAAAAAGCATCCACATGCGTATTGTGATTCTTACTTATTCTGATTCTAAATTGATTCCTAATTTTCAGAAATGTATTTAAAAAAATAACAAGAGATTTAAAAAAACAACAACTTTTTTTGGGGCCTTTTCCGCACTTACTCACTGCTCGTGTACATCATACATCAGCAGCCAAGATGAGCTGATTACCATTTTATACCAGATTATATATTGCGATAATCGGTTTGAATCGAGAATTGTGTAGATTCGAGATTCGATTCTGATTCCAATAGTAACTCATAAGGGGGCCATCGGTCACTTTATTGAGCAAAGCTGTTTATTGTCGACCATAACCGGATCAAAAAACATTAGCGAAAAACCATTACCTGGCAAATCTGGTTATTTTCTGACCCACAAACCATGGCAAAAACAATTCTCTGTCATCTGTCATATCAACAGCAGCCTCTTTCTCTCTCTCACTTGTGCCGACACACACACTCATTAGACTCAGCCACGATGCGTCTATAGCCACACAAAAAGACGGACAACTCCAACACCAATACTGTAAATGCCAAGTCGTTACACAATAATGCGGCTCACACGGAGCCAATCAATGTCAAACTGCACTTTTTTTGGAATGTTCCCTACAAGAACACACGTTTGTATTTTTAGGATTCTAAAAATTATCCAAAACGCTTGCAAAATGTGGCTAATGGGTGTCACCATTGTTATATATTAAATGCAAGTATATATAGTATGTATATAGTAACAAACACATTCATAACAATATTTAATATGTTCAATATTGATCATATTTTGGGCATTTTAAGCATTGCCGGAACTTTATATTACTATGTATTTTTTTCCGTTTTCATAGCGGATTTCCCGCAGCAAATGTGTGTGGAGAATGAATTGCTGCTTATTAAGCAAGCACGAAGAGAGACTGAAACGTTGGAGGAGACGGAAGTTGAGAGAGTGAGGTCGGCGTGACTTGAATGTGGAACTTGGAGCCAAGCTATGCCGACAGAAATGGAGTGCTTACCCAAAATCAACTCGAAATAAACTTTGCTGGCCAGCTTGACCACACGGACAACTGTCCATCGAGTGCAGCACACCATGCCTGGTATTACAACTACAGTACCTATGCTGTGTACAAGCAAAACATGAATTGTGGGCTAATACTTTACGGATTGTGTAATAGATTGTTCATGATTTTCAGTCAGTACAGATTTGTGTCCTATCACATTGTGTTGTGCATTACAAACTCAAACGGCATTCAGCTGTTGACGCAGAATCTACCTTACGGCTACGGCTGTCGTCGCTACAGTGTTTGCTCTTACAATAACAATGTGTACACGTTATTGAAGTATTATTGGCAGAATGGATTGATGCCATTAGCTGCATTGCCAGCCACATAGAACTTCCGAGTATTACAAATTAGAATGCAAAAAAAACGAAACTTTTGTCTTCTTGACTTTCATAAGGATTGTGAACACTAGGCAAAATTCTCCAAATTCACAAAAAAGGCTTACCACTCCACCTTGAAAGTGGTTAAAAAATATTAGGTTAGTGTTTTTAATTCCTACCATTGTTCATATCAAGTTGTCAGCTTGGCAAAAATTTTAAGGGAGCTATTCTCAAAATGTTTAACTATTTATCTTATGGAAGTCATTCACACTGGAATTTCAATAAATGAGCAGCTGCAGATGTTTGTCCGTCCTTCCAATGACAGTTTCTGCTGCATATGTCTTGGTGTCTTGTGTGTGTGTCTGTGTGTGTGGTTTTCAATCTTATATTACATGTATTTAAATCCCCAGGGAAACACTTTTTTATTTTGTTGTAATTAACGGCTAAACGACAACAAAGCTTGACTTGACTTCTCTGTTTGAGCCTTTTCCGACATTCCACACAACAGAATAATAATATATGATAATAAAAGTGTGTATGATCGACATAGGTATGGGCCAATACTCTATTTGGTATCGTATCAGAAGTGAAACAGTTGTATCAAGGCACCCCTATTAATCTACATAAGCTCTTTTGGACAAATGCATATATACAATATCAACGATAACTGGAGGATGACCGGTGGGGTGCGTCGTATTTGTCTGCATTAAGTGATTAAGGATGAACAGCAAGGGTGCATTTTGTGCATTGAAGACGCTAAAACCAATGCACTGTAGGTCAGTATATCCAGTCTCCACTGCAGCGGGCATTTGTTTTTTTGTTTATTGGGTCAAAAAATGTTTTTTTGTTCAAAAAATAAATGTCTACTGCAGTGTAAGCTGGTTCTCACGAGGATATGTCAATCTGTTTGAACAAACCATTCACATCTTGTGTTAATAATTCATTTAATTTTCAGAATATGCAGAGGGCCGGAAAAAAGGGAGCTGGGGGTGGAAAAAGATACTTTGGATACCCTTGACATACTGTGGAGGGGTGTGATGTCTTATCTTTTTTATGGATCTATTTATCTATAGTGGCGAACACATATTGAGCATCAAACATTGACTTCTTGTGTGTGACCCTAGTGTGTCTGACGAAATGTCCCTGCAGTGTCGTGTGGGGCAATATGTGGTCCTCAGAGTGCAACATCTCCACAGAGTGAGGAAAGAGTGTATTTCTTCTCATACCCACCAAATTACCCAACAACTAGCAGACCATATGAACCCCACTGCAACCACCAAGCGGCTCTACAAGCATACACACATTTTCCCCGACAGAAGGGTTGTCATCAAACACACAAACTATTTGTGCAAGCCTTATTTATGCATAATTGCACGGTTACTGTTAGCCTCACCACTATTTTCATATCATTATTTTTTTAGGGTTCTCCAATAAGCTCCATAATAAGCAACATTAAAATACAGTAGCATAGTAAGCCTTAAATATAGGCAGAGGTTTTATTTAACAAGAATATTTATTTTTTTGGCCACTGTACATTTCACACAGTTTGAACAGTAACACTGTATTTGATTATAGGAAAATAAAACACTGCACTTTAATCAAATGATTATTTGGCGTACCACAAGATGGAGCCTGCGTACCACCTGATCTAAGGATTGTGTTGCCATTAATTATTGATGCACATTGCCATGCTGTGGCAGCACTACTGCTGCCTGTCTGCTTTTTGTTGCAGTGCCTGGTTTTCGGGCTACGGGGCAGAGCCACTTTTGCGCACACCTGATATCCATTTCCTACCTGACTACTTAAGCTCTTCAGCCGATTCACTTGGCACCAGTTGATTTGTGATGCTTCACCCTTCCAGTCGTGTTCATCTTCTCTGCTGTGGCTTCACTCACGCTCCTCGTTTCTGTGGCTCTGTCCTGGCACTGCCGTGAAGTGTTCACTTGTTCCTCTCCACACCCGTTTTTGAGTGCGCTTTTTGTTATTATTTTTATTCTTTCTTTTCTGCTTTGGAGTTCTACTTCGGCGAAGGTCGATCGTGACACATACAATAACTGTGTGGTTTTATCATTTGGTTTTATTGGTCACCAGTCTCAATTAATTTACTTGAAAAAACATGTAGTATTATTCTGTACATGGGGTTATATAATATAGAAACCTAACAATTCTCACTCTATTTTAATCTGCAAGAGAGTGAACAGTCATACATACATACTATTGGCACCCCCGTGTGGCAAACAAATGTAGGTGAACCTTTTTTTGAAGCTGGCCACCCTTATATATAAATATTAAAATAACACTGTCATTTGTGCTACCTTTGTGCTGGTTCGTGCTGTGAATTTTCTTTAATTGTGTCCTTAGGTTTTTAAGTTTTTCTAAAATAAATTTTCTGACTCGTGATGTCATTCTGACCCCACAACTCATCAAAATCTCTCCAAACTTGTCTTAGAAATGTGTGCTACGTTTGTGCTGGTTTTGTGCTGTTAACAAAAAAAATATATGTAAATTTTGACTATTATGGTTTTAATGTTATTAACGCTTTATTAGTCATATGCAGCCTTGTCCAAATCTCTCCAAACTTGCCCAAAACGTTTGTGCTATATATGTCTGTGCTTTCAAAAAATAACAAATAAAATGATAATGTTTTTACTACTGGTATTATGGTTTTAATGTTTCATTCACAGCCTCCCAACATTAATGTTTTATTATTGATATGCAACCTTTCACCTTGTCCAAATCTCTCAAAACTGGTCCCAAACGGTTGTGCTGTGAAAAAAACATTTGAACTATTATGGTTTTAATGTTAGTGGATGTGCCTCACAATACGAAAGTCCTGGGTTCGATCCCCGGGCTCTTACCTGCGTGACTGCGTCGGTTTCCTCCGGGTCCTCCCACCTCCAAAGACATGCACCTGGGGATAAGTTGATTGGCAACACTAAATTGGCCTTAGTGTGTGAATGTGAGTGTTGGCCCTGCGATGAGGTGGCGACTTGTCCAGCGTGTACCCCGCCTTCTGCCCGAATGCAGCTGAGATAGGCTCCAGCACCCCCCCGCAACCTCGAAAGGTACAAGCGGTAGGAAATGGATGTATGGATGTTATTAACATTATATTATTCATACGACGCCCCCCACATTAACATTTTATTATTCATATGCAGGCCCCCACCCTGTCCAAATCTCTCAAAACCTGTCCCAAACATTTGTGCGACATTTGTGCAACGTTTGTGCTGGTTTGTGCACATTGTCCAAATATCCCCTGACTTGTCCCAAACGTTTGTATATAATATATTATATATTAATATTCCTTAGATCAGGAAAAAACACACAGAGGCTAATTCATCCCGACAGGTCTGTAGGGATGTAGTTATATGTTCATGAGAAAAACTCCCTTGAAGAGCAGGGAAACCTGTGAAACAGACCTGTAGGGATGAAATAGCTTCTGTGTGTTTTCTCCTGACCCAAGGTATATATATATATATATATGTAGATAAATAAAGGGAAAAGCTTTGGTTTTAATGTTATCAACGTTTTATGTGTGTGACTATATAGATGTGTACATGTTTGTGCCAAAAAATAGTATGAGACAAAGTTTAGCAATAATATATTTAAATAGGGACAAGCATATTAATCTTCGTACAGATGATAATGACAGAACGCTCGATAGGTAATTTAGGAATAAGGAGTAAGTATGTGTAATTTCTTCCCACTCTTTTTTTAATTATGAAAACCATGTTTTAGTATTTGTTTATATACTGTATCTGTACTTTACGGTATTGTTATCATGATTCTTTTTATTATTATTTATTTAGTTTTGTTTTTAACATGTCCAAAAATAGGGCAGCACGGTGAAACAGGGGTTAGTGCATGTGCTCACAATACAAAAATACAAAATGTCCTGGGTTTGCATGTTCTCCCCGTGACTGTGTTAGTTGGTTACCTCTGGGTACTCCGGCTTCCTCCCACCTCCAAAGACATGCACCTGGGGATAGATTGATTCCATCCATCCATTTCTACCGCTTTGTCCCTTTCGGGGTCGCAGGGGGTGCTGGAGCCTATCTCAGCTGCATTTGGGCGGACAAGTCGCCACCTCATCGCAGGGCCAACACAGATAGACAGATAGTGTTGCCAATCAATCATTGATTGTCAACACTAAATTGGCCCTAGTGCGTGAATGTGAGTGTGAATGTTGTCTGTCTATCTGTGTTGGCCCTGCGATGAGGTGGCGACTTGTCCAGGGTGTACCCCGCCTGCCGCCCGAATAGAAGCTGCATACCTTCGTATTGTGAGGCACATGCCCTGTTCCACCGTGCTGCCCCGAAATGAACTAAAAATATAAATTCTACAGAAGTATTGGCCACTGAAGGAGACCAAACCAATCAAAGCTTGCGGTTCAGTATCGTGGGCACTGATTGGCTCAGCTTCTGGAAATATTATAATATCGGTAGAAAGGAGTTTTTTTTACGGTGCAGCTATCAAAACATTTGATTTATAATTAAGGATTCCTACTTCAAGGATATTCCAATTAACCAATTAGCAATGATGACTGAGAGGCGACTGCAATTGTTTAAATATATTAGAAAACTATTGAGTAGGTGCTAAAAAAATATTCAAATTTTTCAAATAATCCATGATTAGATTCAAATGAATAAAAAAAGAACACTTCCTTAGTTTAAATCACCCAAAACTGTAAATCACTCTTTGCTTAACACATTTTATAATAGACGATATTTGGCAGCAGCGAGACAGGGCACGTCATCGGCATCGTGGCCGAGTGTAGCCGACATTAGTCGAAGTGGTGTGTTGTGCCGGAAAACGCACCCCTGCCATAATATGCACCCTCTGACGCGGGAGCGCGCTTACGTCACTCGATTGCGTGCCATAATATGCACCCCCTGACGCGGGAGCGCGCTTACGTCACTCGATTGCGTCACTCGTCTCGAAAAGTATATCTAACTCGGCTGTTGGCTGAAATCGCCTCTTTTCAACGCTACCTGGCCTTGTTTGCTTGAGTTGGCTGGAATCTCTGGGGATCCTGGGCCCATAACCTGTTAAGGTGTTTGAGCTTATTTGGAGTTCTTTTCTGCGTGTACATAAACGACACTTTCGTCGAGTCTGTTCATCAACGTTCTCTTGTCACGAGGAAACTTTATTTTCTTCTTCTTCGTAACATACAACACAGTAGTAGAGCGCCCCCAAGTGGTGAACATGCGCTTCAACACCCAACCTTTATAACAAAGATACACAGAGCAATAGCGCAGATATATACAATCTTAACACTCACAATTTGGAATCCATCCACAAATAAGGATAATTTCACTTTATGTACTTTATTATGCCGAAAGAGGCGATTTCAGCCACTTGAATGACGGCGAAATCATTAAAGGCTCACAATTTTTAATTCATTCACAAGTAAAGCACAAGTAAAGAAAACTTGGATTATTTCACTTTATGTACTTTTTTATGCCGAAAGAGGCGATTTAAAAGAGGCGATTTCAGTCAACAGCCGAGTTAGATATACTTTTCGAGACGAGTGACGCAACCGAGTGACGTAAGCGCGCTCCCGCGTCAGGGGGTGCATATTATGGCAGGGGTGCGTTTTCCGGCACAACACCGGCGGAGGCTCACAAAACACAGCTCTGCAGTTTTCCAGACGCTCTTTGTCCGCCACCGGCTGGATGACGACACTTTTTTTTAATCTCACGCCTCTCGCTCACATTTCGACTCTTGGAATAATTAAAACAACAACAATAATAATAATAAAACAGTGAGAAGGAGTGTCCAGCCCGTCGAGCTTCTTCATCATCATCACCATTACAGCTGCTGCCAGTGTTAGCTAGTTACTACACAAGTATAACATCCTGGTATTGTTGTTTTTACAACACAGTAATGGCGTTTCCTGCCGGACTACGACGCAAAACTCCGAGGAGCTTCTCCGCAATGTTTGGGAGAGACAACGCAGCACATAAATAAGAGCATAGGAGGTAAGAAAGAAGTGCTGACAGTGTGTGTTTATGGCTGATGGGCTGTAACTGCTTTTTTAAAATGCATTATTATTATTTTATTTTTTACATATTCTGCTTCCTGCTACTTTCATTCCGTCCACGTTTTCACCCCCTTCGTGTAAAAAAGCTCTTATGTAACCCGGTGGAATTCCTCTTTTCAAGACTTGTGCAGGGAAACACACTGGCTTCAGCCAAAAGACGTCCACATGTCATTATTAACATGCATCCATGTTTATATGGACTTTAGAGTGTCCGAACTGCGTTTTCAGTTTTATTTTCACCTTGCCTGCTGCACAATCTATCAATCCATCTATTTTCTACTGCTTGTTGCAGTTGCTGGAGCCTATCTCAGCTGCACATGAGCGGAAGGCGGGGTACACCCTGGACAAGTCGCTACCTCATCTAATACAGCAGTAATAAACGTACTGATAAATCCTAAGAAGTGTTTCTGATAGTAGCCCTGCAGTTGGATTGCACAGGTGGAATTATTTTAATGTAATTTTTTTTATTTGATATTGAGTGCAATGTGCAATTTTAAAATGTAAGAGTATTAATTTAGAGACAGGGAATCTGTCAGTCTCAATATCACAATTCAATATTTCTAAACTTATTTCACCTAAACATAAAAAATGCTGTTTACATTTTAAATGTATTTATTTCAAATATCGAAGTGGCCTTATTTTATGATTGCTGCATATTTGCATATGCACTATTTGCTTGCATGCGTGTGTGTAGTTTGGATGTGAAGTTTGAATGTAAGATATTTTCTTTTCTTAGTATTTATTGATTTTGTATACTTCTTATGGGTCCCTTCTGTGCTTTAAATAAAAATGTTGTATTTATTTGCAATGACAATGAAGCGTAAATAGAATAAAAAACAAGAATAAATGAAGGACAACTCAAATTACTTTCTAAAATCATGTTTTCAATATCTGTGAATTAAAAATGTGTATACACAGGATGATAAGCTCTAAATTTGCTTGAGAATATTGTGTGGTTGAACCAGTATCTATCTCCATTACCCAGCTCAACACCTCAATTATGAGATAATATGTCTTTTCAGACTTTTTTTCTGAGGAAAAAATACTGGCTTAAATTCGGCCACAACAAAAAATAAACACCTGACAGGGTTATTTCCAGGAATAATGGAAACATGTCAGTGGTGTTTTTTAATGGTTATTCTAAATAATGAAGTCCATTAATTATATTCAATTGAGTCATATGTGAACTCTAAGGCTGATATTTATATCTACAATCTGCAATATTTTTTTCCTCCATAGATTTTAGAGCACTGCTACCTCGCTACTGTCAACCACCATCATGACATCGCCAGACTCTCCCCCTCTGGTGTCCCCCTCCCCATGCCCTGCTCCTCCTCCGTCGCTCCCTGCCTCTCCAGTGCCGTCCTCCTTGTCCCTACCAGCCCCGCCCTCGCTGCCTCCCACGGGGGAGGTAATGGTTCTGGCTCTGGGCAGGAGGAAACAGAGGGTCCTGATTGCTCTGTCCATCCTGCCCAATCTCTTCCTGGCTTTTCTGCTGTCTTCTGACCCTCTCATCACGCTCTCTTCTCCGCACCACTGCCGCCTGCCGGATCCGGCGCCGTCCCTCGAGGTGATGAACACCTCCCTGCACTGGCCTGGTGATGGCGGGGGTCTGTCCCAGTGTAAACAGTACGCCAACGGGAGCCAGTTAGATGTTGTGGACTGCCAGACTGGATGGGACTACAACATCACGGAAGGGCTGAGGAACAACATTGTGACGGAGGTAAAGATCCAGATTGCTCTCTTATTGTGGTAATTTTCTTGTGGTAATCCAATCAAGATATTGGATGTGTGACCTACACATCACTATTTCATCATTCAGTGAGGTTAAACCCAACATCCCTTTCTCTGCTTCCATCTTGTCTCCATGTTATGGAGACAGGGGGGAGGGTGCACAGCTGCACTCAATACTACAAATACATCGTCTGATTTACAACAATGCTTGCAAATTCGAAGCAGCACGGCGGACAGGGGTTAGTGCATGTGCCTCACAGTACAAAGGTTCTGAGTAGTCCTGAGTTCAATCCCGGGCTCGGGATCTTTATTTGTGGAGTTTGCATGTTCTCCCCGTGACTGCGTGGGTTCCCTCCGGGTACTCCGGCTTCCTCCCACTGCCAAAAACATGCAAACATGATTGGCAACACTAAAAATTGGCCCTAGTGTGTGAATGTGAGTGTGAATGTTGTCTGTCTACAAACGTATTTGTGTTGGCCCTGTGATGAGGTGGCGACTTGTACAGGATATACCCCGCCTTACGCCCGAATGCAGCTGAGATAGGCTCCAGCACCCCCCGCGACCCCAAAAGGGACAAGCGGTAGAAAATGGATGGACTTGCAAATTCGAAATGTAATAAGGTACGCTTTATTAAATGTGTTAGTTGTTTTAGTGTGTTAGTTACTTGCTCTCAAACATTTTCAGTTCTATAATTATTGTTAAAGTATCGGATCGGGATCGGATCTAGATCGGAGGACAACAATGTTGGTCGGGACATCCCTATTTAAAATGCTTGTTAGACAGTGACAATAGCTTTAATGCAACAAAGAGTCAAATGTTCCACGTTGTTCCCGCCTTTTCAACATTCTCTTCCTGCCTCTGTTACTGCTCTGATACCGCCTTCAAAAAGGAGAAAATATGCCGTTTGGGCCGATGCTAACGTGGCAAAAAGGTGGGAAAATGTCTGGGTTTTTACGGGCGCTGGCATTTTGCGCTTCAGATTCCTAAAGGGGCTGCATTGCAGTATTGCATTGCTTTGCTCAACGGGAAGCGGTTAGGACCTTGGCTGTGTTACGTTCTGGACACATTGCTCCGATGTTTGTGTTCTCTCGGAAGCAGAAGGACAAGCATGAAAGCGGCAGGACAACAAATACAAAAACTCAGACACTAGTCAAATGTGGAGCAAAAAAAACAGATAATCGCCAGGTGCGAACAGGAAAAATACACTAGCGTGGTGAAAACAACAACCAACGTAGTCGCGAAGACCGAGCATTGACCCAGCGACTTGTGCCTGGTGACTGAAAAATGTAAAGGGGAGTGATTAACCAAAACAGCTGGTGGGAACACTAATTACTAAACAAGGGCAGGTGTGGAAAATTAGTGTCCATGGCGACTTGTCCAGGGTGTACACCGCCTTCTGCCCGAATGCAGCTGAAATAGGCTCCAGCACCACCCGCGACCCCAAAAGGGACAATCGGTAGAAAATGGATGGATGGATGGAAACCAAAAGTAAACGAAAGGAAAGAGGGTAGAGCACGGAAACTGACGAACATAGGAAAAAAGCCACGAAACATAAATCAAGCCATGACCCGGGCAACGGATCATGACACCCTGGCCAAAATCTTGAGTCTCTCCAGAAGTGTAGAACTCAGTTGTTTCATTCATTTTAATTTCCTTTTTTTTTTTTTTACAAATTTAGATTTGCACAATTCAACATGTCCGAACAGGAGTAGGAAGAAGCAGAGTTTATTTAATTTTTGTCCATGTCTGCTACTGATAGTTCCGGCAGACCATAACTTTTTACTTCTACACATTTGTTCACTTGCTCTTGACTTGTCCTTCATATATCTTACAATTTTCCAATTGAAGAGAAAAAAATAGAGAATGTGAAGCAACTTGGGATGTTCCGATCAGGGTTTTATCCTGCCGATTTTGATCAACCATAAGTGAGATCAGGCGATACCAATACCGATACCGATCACACGTGTTATCTGTAAATTCTTCAATGCTTTGACAGTTTAACAATATCAACACAATATTTAAACTATTTACTTAATTTATTTTATTACTTTGATCAAAACAAAGTCAATAGTAGACAATAACTAAACAAAAATTACTACTACTCTTTTAATCCTTTGTTTTTTACCCTCAAAGTCCTCTTGTGCCACAATTATTTTTTTCCTGGGTTTGTAAACTTGAACAAAAATTTAAAAAAAAATTAACATGAGAAAATAAAAAAACAACCTACTTACTGTAGTATTGATTATACACTGATCATATTCTGATACTACCTTGGTTGGTATCGATACCAAGGTAGTACCACCACCAATTCAATCCAATTATTGATCTGCCCTCTTCTTTCATGTTGTGTACTGTTGGTGACACACCAACAGTTTTTGTTATCTTATCCTGTCTTTAACTCTTATACATTTACTTGTTAAATTCATGTGAGAACTGCTTACTTTCTGCTGTAACATGGTTTTATCTACACTTGTTAAACTTTCCTAATTTATTTCCTGATGTTAGCTATTAACATGCCTGCTCCTGGCTTGCTCTTGGCTTGTCCTGCAGTGATCAGGTCCCCCTTATCACTGGATAAGGATACTTAAGATACTAAAAATTAAGTTTATTTTCTTTAATAGAGGTGATTATTATTAGTTTAGGGAAACCACTCTAAACTGTGTATAGAAACACATAATTAGCTGCTAGCCGCTTGTCAGCTGAGTGACTAAAAAGAAATACAGTGTCAGCCAGAGGGGATTGGCCATTGAGATCAGCAGTAATCGACAATGGCAATAACGTACCTCTTCACAAAAATCGTCTGATACAGATGGGTGTTTTTGGCATATTCCCAATAGTGACGGATAAAAAGAAAGAAGGAAAGGTGTAAAAAGCAAAATCAAGCTTGTGCAATTTAACAATCGAAAGAGTTAGAAAGATAACTCAAGCAGGTTTTAAAGGAGAACTGCACTTTTTTTGGGAAATTTTGCCTATCGTTCACAATCCTTATGAGAGACACAAAGACAAAAGTTTTGTTTTTTTACGCATTCTAACATAAAAATCGTCTCGTCCTTGGTGGCTAGCAATACAGTTAATGGGAGCAATCCATTCTCTAAATCACTAAACCACTTTAAAAATGCATTCAAAACCGTCAACAATACTTGATTCCATAACCTGCAAACATTGTTATTGTAAGACTAAGAAAAATAGTTTCTCAGTGAACTATTTTTCTAGCATACTAACACATCGGCGTACGGTATTACGGAAAGAGATAAGCTAGCTACATCAACACAAAACGCGTTTGATTTTGTAATGCACAACACTGCGATAGAACAACAATTTGCACTGACAAAAACCATGATCAATCATTACAGTGACTGTAAGGTACTAGCCCACATTTCATGTTTTGTTTGTACACAGCCACACGGCAGCGTATGCACTGTAGTATACGGTGATGTGCTGCATGTATCATGATCAATAGAATAGTGACTTACTCGATGGATAATCCATTTGGTCCAGTTGATTTGGGTAAGCAATCCATTAATTTGGCATAGCTTGGCTTAAAGTTCCAGATTTGCCGTGTGACCATGTCGCATTCTCTCGGCTACTGTCTGCGTCGTTTCAACTCTTCTTCATGCTCGCTTGTATAAGCAGCAGTTTATCTTCCGTTTATTCAGTTTCAATAAGATATGGTTATGAATCCTCATTTGTCCAAAAATATTCATGTTTGTTGTCTATTACCATGTCTACCATGAATAGAAAACACACTCGCGTTTGATTCCGGGAGTAGGAACAAATTTGTTGCAGGAAACGGAAATAAATGCGGCGAAGAATTAGTTCCGGCTGTGCATAACATTACCAAAATACGGTAAATATTGTACATATTACATATTGTCATTTACTACATTATATACAGATTTGCAGAGTGTATATAAAATGTTGATGGAGGGTTTTGAAGTTGTTTTAGAGGGCTTTGAAGGCTACAACGGTGACTTACATTAGCCGCATCTTGCAAGCCATCCATCCATCCATTTTCTACCGCGTTTCCCTTTCGGGGTCGCGGGGTGTGCTGGAGCCTATCTCAGCTGCATTCGTGCAGAAGGCAGGGTACACCCTGGACAGGGCCAACACAGATAGACAGACAACATTGACACTCACATTCACACGTTTTTTTAATCATCTTTAAAATCCTAAAAAAAGACATGTGTGTTCTTGTCTCTCATAATGATTGTGAATGATAAGAAACATTCCAAAAAAAGTGCAGTTCCCCTTTAAGCCCCTTAAGCGCTGTCCACTGGCCCCTTTAAGAGTGGACAGTGCCTGAGCCTCATTCACAAAACCAGTCTGGTGAGTCTTGAAACTTGTTTGTGTGCATTTTCCAACCCGTCTCCACCCATATGAACGCCACCACCTGCTATGCTGCTTTTGCCTTTGCAGACACCAGTGTCCAGAGGATGACGGATAGTTTGTGACAAGCTTTCATGTTTCTGCACTCCAGTTCCAATTAGGCAAAGCTTTTGTGGCCGTGAGATGGCTCTGCTCTCTCTCTCTCTCTCTCTCTCTCTCTCTCTCTCTCTCTCTCTCTCTCTCTCTCTCTCTCTCTCTCTCTCTCTCTCTCTCTCTCTCTCTCTCTCTCTCTCTCTCTCTCTCTCTCTCTCTCTCTCTCTCTCTCTCTCTCTCACTCTCTCTCTCTCTCTCTCTCACACACTCTCCCTCACACTTTCTCCTTAGGTCATCGAAATCATTTTGGCTCTCAGCGGTCAGCAAAGTTAGCGGCTCAGGTGTTCATGAAAAAACATTGTACACACAAGTTGCATCTCAGAGGAGATGTTTTGTTGGTACAAAAAATAAATAGCAGGCAGGTGGCTTTTCGTGCGACTGCAGTAATTTGTAATGTTTTCAGTCAAATCATTTTAACATACAACATATAACACTGTTATAGACTTAGACTTAGACTTCCTTTTTATTGTCATTCAAATTTGAACTTTACAGTACAGATAAGAACGAAATTTCGTTACATTAGCTCATGATAGTTATGTTATGTATCTTATGAAATTACTGCTTTTAATACAAAACCCAAAACCAGTGAATTTGGCACGTTGTGTGAATCGTAAATAACAGAATGCAATGATTTGCAAATCCTTTTCAACCTATATTCAATTGAATAGACTGCAAAGACAAGATACTTAACGTTTGAACTGGAAAACTTTTATTTTTTTGCAAATATTAGCTCATTTGGAATTTGATGCCTGCAACATGTTTCAAAAAAGCTGGCACAAGTGACAAAAAAGACTGGAAAAATTGAGGAATGCTCATCAAACACTTATTTGCAACATCCCACAGGTGAACAGGCTAATTGGGAACTTGTGGGTGCCATGATTGGATATAAAAGCAGCTTCCATGAAATGCTCAGTCATTCACAAACAAGGATGGGGAAAGGGTCACCACTTTGTCAACAAATGCGTGAGCAAATTGTTGAACAGTTTAAGAACAACATTTCTCAACGAGCAATTGCAAGGAATTTAGGGACTTCACAATCTACGTTCCGTAATATCATCAAAAAGTTCAGAGAATCTGGAGAAATCACTGCATGTAAGCGATGATATTACGGACCTTCGATTCCTCAGGCGGTACTGCATCTAAAAAGCGACACTCAGTGTGTAAAGGATATCACCACATGGGCTCAGGAACACTTTAGAAAACCACTGTCAGTAAGTACAGTTCGTCGCTACATCTTTTTTCAGCAAGAAAATGCCAAGCTATGTGTTACAACAGCTTGGCTAAAGAGTGCTTGTCTGTAGTCCAGACCTGTCTCCCATTGAAAATGTGTGGCCCAATATGAAGCCTAAACCACCACAACGGAGACCCCGGACTGTTGAACAACTTAAGCTGTACATCAAGCAAGAATGGGAAAGAATTCCACATGAAAAGCTTTAAAAAATGGTCTCCTCAGTTCCCAAACGTTTACTGAGTGTTGAAAGGCCATGTAACACAGTGGTAAAAATGCCCCAGTGCCAACTTTTTTGCAATGTGTTGCTGCCATAAAATTCTAAGTTAATGATTTTTTGCAAAAAAAAAACATTTCTCAGTTCGAACATTAAATATCTTGTCTTTGCAGTCTATTCAATTGAATATATGTTGAAAAGGATTTGCAAATCATTGTATACTGTTTTTATTTACGAATTACACAACGTGCCAACTTCACTGGTTTTGGGTTTTGTAATAGAAACAATACAAGTAATCTAAATACAAAGGGAAGACACACACACTGATAGAAAATAGCACTGTTAATATTGATGCTGAGAATGACCTTCAGTCCTCTCTCTGTGTGTAGTGGGATCTTGTTTGTGCTCGCTACTGGCTGATCCCCGTGGAGGAGGTGTGCTTCATCCTGGGGGTACTGACCGGATGTCTTGGCTTGGGCTTTACTGCTGACAGGTGACAAATATCATGTTTTATAAAGATGTAGGCACTTTGAAAGATTTTGCTGGAGAACCCGCTGCTCGTTGAAAAGAGCTGCTCTGGAAGAGCAATATGCGCCATATGAGTCTCCAAAAGTGTCCAAGAAGACAAGAAAAAGATGCAAAATTTGTTGCTTGTCGCTCTTTTGAAAAGCTGTCTGAATACTCACTAAAAATCGGGAGTGTCTTAGAATAGTCAACTATTTGAAGATTCAACTCGGAGGAGTTGAATCGTCAATCATCAACATCAATCTTGGTGTGTTGGGAGGGTGTTCCAAGATCCAAACCTAAGATAGTTAAGCTTTTACCAAAAGCAGCAATCATAAATGAAGCTTTTAGCACCAACTCAACGTTGAGATCTGTAGTTATATTTAGATAAAGTAAGCTGTGCGTGCAACAAGGCAACAAAAATGACTATGGACGTGAAGTTAAATCATGAAATGCAACCTTACTCGAGCAAAAACGATGCATGATCTATTTGTCTTGACACCAATTTCCTTGAGCAAGCCACACACAAAAAAGTTGTTTGGGAACGCGTCCGACATATAATCCTTGAGATCACTCGACAAACCTTTTTTTGATAACGTATAGGGATACATTCAATTGCATAGTTACATTTTTTGCTTGTATCTTCTTTTAATGGCAAGATATCGCCTATATCTTGCCTGGTGGCCGAAAGAGGCAACGTGGGTCCCCCCTCCAATGGGCTCACCACCCATAGCAGGGGCCATAGAGGTCGGGTGCAATGTGAGCTGGGCGGCAGCCGAAGGCAGGGCACTTGGCGGTCAGATACTCGGCTACATAAGCTAGCTCTTGGGACGTGGAACGTCACCTCTCTGGGGGGTAAGGAGCCTGAGCTAGTGCGCGAGGTGGATAAGTTCCGGCTGGATATAGTCGGACTCACTTCGACGCACAGCAAGGGCTCTGGAACCAGTTCTCTCGAGAGGGGCTGGACTCTCTTCCACTCTGGCGTTGCCAGCAGTGAGAGGCGACGGGCTGGGGTGGCAATTCTTGTTGTCCCCCGGCTCAGAGCCTGCACGTTGCTGCTAGCCTGCTACCCTAGCCTGCTACCCTCTCGTCCACTGGGTTGAAACCCAGTGGACGAGAGGGTAGCTTCCCCCCGCCTTCGGGTGGGGGGACGGGTCCTGACTGTTGTTTGCGCTTACGCGCCGAACGGCAGCTCAGAGTACCCACCCTTTTTGGATTCACTCGAGGGAGTACTTGAGAGTGATTCCCTCGTTCTACTGGGGGACTTCAATGCTCATATTGGAAACGACAGTGAAACCTGGAGAGGCGTGATTGGAAAGAATGGCCGCCCGGATCTGAACCCGAGTGGTGTTTTGTTATTGGACTTTTGTGCTCGTCACAGATTGTCCATAACGAACACCATGTTCAAACATAAGGGTGTCCATATGGCACCAGGACACCCTAGGCCGCAGTTCCATGATCGACTTTGTAGTTGTGTCATCGGATTTGCGGTCTCATGTTTTGGACACTCGGGTGAAGAGAGGGGCGGAGCTTTCTACCGATCACCACCTGGTGGTGAGTTGGCTGCGATGGTGGGGGAGGATGCCGGACAGACCTGGCAGGCCCAAACGCCTAGCAGAGTCTCCTGTCAGAGAGAGTTTCAATTCCCACCTCCGGAAGAACTTTGAACATGTCACGAGGGAAGCGCTGGCCATTGAGTCCGAGTGGACGATGTTCCGTACCTCTATTGTCGAGGCGGCCAATTGGAGCTGTAGCCGCAAGGTGGTTGGTGCCTGTCGTGGCGGTAATCCTAGAACCCGCTGGTGGACACCAGCGGTGAGGGATGCCGTCAAGCTGAAGAAAGAGTCCTATCGGGTTCTTTTGGCTCATAGGACTCCAGAGGCAGCAGACATGTACCGACAGGCCAAGCGGTGTGCGGCTTCAGCGGTCGCGGAGGCAAAAGCTCGGACATGGGAGGAGTTCGGGGAAGCCATGGAAAACGACTTCCGGACGGGTTCGAAGCGATTCTGGACCACCATCCGCCGCCTCAGGAAGGGGAAGCAGTGCAATGTCAACACCGTGTATGGTGGGGATGGTGTTCTGCTGACCTCGACTGCGGATGTTGTGGATCGGTAGAGGGAGTACTTCGAAGACCTCCTCAATCCTACCAACACGTCTTCCTATCAGGAAGCAGTGCCTGGGGAATCTGTGGTGGGCTCTCCTATTTCTGGGGCTGAGGTTGCCGAGGTAGTTAAAAAGCTCCTCGGTGGCAAGGGATCCGCCCGGAGTTCCTTAAGGCTCTGGATGCTGTGGGGATGTCTTGGTTGACAAGACTCTGCAACATCGCGTGGACATCGGGTGCGGTACCTCTGGATTAGCAGACCGGAGTGGTGGTTCCTATCTTTACTAAGGGAAACCGGAGGGTGTGTTCCAACTATCGTGGGATCACACTCCTCAGCCTTCCCGGTATCGGGCGTAGCCTCCTCTCCAGTACACCTGAATAGCAGGTGTACTGGAGAGGAGGCTACGCCGGATAGTCGAACCTCGGATTCAGGAGGAACAGTGTGGTTTTCGTCCTGGTCGTGGAACTGTGGACCAGCTCTATACTCTCGGCAGGGTCCTTGAGGGTGCATGGAAGTTTGCCCAACTAGTCTACAGGTGCTTTGTGGACTTGGAGAAGGCATTCGACCGTGTGGGGAGTGCTCAGAGAGTATGGAGTAACGGACTGTCTGATTGTGGCGGTCCGCTCCCTGTATGATCAGTGTCAGAGCTTGGTCCGCATTGCCGCCAGTAAGTTGGACCCGTTTCCCGTCACCAATTCTGTTCATAACTTTTATGGACAGAATTTCAAGGTGCAGTTGAGGGTATCTGGTTTGGTGGCTGCAGGATTAGGTCTCTGCTTTTTGCAGATGATGTGGTCCTGATGGCTTTATCTGGCCAAGATCTTCAGCTCTCACTGGATCGGTTCGCAGCCGAGTGTGAAGCGACTGGGATGGGAATCAGCACTTCCAAGTCCGAGTCCATGGTTCTCGCTCGGAAAAGGGTGGAGGAGATCTTGCCCCAAGTGGAGGAGTTCAAGTATCTCAGAGTCTTGTTCACGAGCGAGGGAAGAGTGGATCGTGAGATCGACAGGCGTATCGGTGCGGCGTCTTCAGTAATGCGGACGCTGTATCGATCCGTTGTGGTGAAAAGGAGCTGAGCCGGAAGGCAAAGCTCTCAATTTACCGGTCGATCTACGTTCCCATCCTCACCTATGGTCATGAGCTTCGGGTTATGACCAAAAGGACAAGATCACGGGTACAAGCAGCCGAAATTAGTTTCCTCCGCCGGGTGGCGGGGCTCTCCCTTAGAGAGTCAAACTAAAGCCGCTGCTCCTCCACATCGAGAGGAGCCAGATGAGGTGGTTCGGGCATCTGGTCAGGATGCCACCCGAACGCCTCCTTCGGGAGGTGTTTCGGGCACGTTTAACCGGTAGGAGGCCACAGGGAAGACCCAGGACACGTTGGGAAGACTATCTCTCCCGTCTGGCCTGGGAACGCCTCGGGATCCCCCGGGAGGAGCTGGACGAAGTGGCTGGGGAGAGGGAAGTCTGGGCTTCCCTACTTAGGCTGCTGCCCCCGCGACCCGACCTCGGATAAATGGAAGAAGATGGATGGATGGATGGATCTAGACCAGGGGTCTCAGACACGCGGCCCGCGGGCCAATTGCGGCCCGTGAGACGTTATTTTGCGGCCCCCACCTTAACATGAAAGTTTAATGTTAGTGCGGCCCGCGAGTTTTATATGAATGGCGCTTGACAGCGTTGTGTGCGGAGCTGAAGGAATCTACCAACCACGGTGTGGTATATGGCTCTCGAGGGCCGAACATTGACGTCACTTGCGTGATGCAAGCTGAGAAATGTTTTGCCATTTTGCCGCTTTCCCACTAGACCCGCACGCGCTCTTCCTCCCTCCCTCCCTTCCTCGCTCGCCCGCCTGCTCACTCTCTCGCTCTCTCTCACTGTGTGTTTCTCTCAATCGCTCCCTCCCCTGGTGCCGCTGTAAACAGTCCGGGCCGGAGAGACGAGCGGTCCGGTAGCTTCCGAAGCACTCCGCCGAAGGAGAGTGACAATACAAAACTGTGGTGCACTGGGCCCCAGCACACAGAGTACCGGCAGAGAGTCGCTGGGCGAATCGGACGTGTAACACGTTAGTCGTGATGTTAGCCCGTTCAGGGCTAATTGTGCTACCGTAACTGTAAACTCCATGGCGAGCCCTCCCTCCGACTCCAGACAGAGACGATTTTTGTTATTTGGCTCCAAAATGGCTCTTTCAACGTTCTGGGTTGCCTACCCCTGCGTTAGTGGAAAAGCGGCAAACGAGTGAAAGCGACAGAAACGTTGCCATGGAGACGAGGGTTTTCTTACATACCTGGCTGCAGTCACACCACGACACCTGTCCGTCAGTAATAACAGTCCCCGATAACCTGGACTTATTCAAACCGTTATTTGTTTTTTTTATTGTTTAATTTGCATTGCCTCACACGATGAACACAACTATATTTCTATATGACGCCGGATAACACTCTGGGAGCCGTCACTTTTTTGCGCTCGCTATCCCGACCGCTGTGTTGCTGGAGGGAGGAAAAGCGGAACGACACACATCGCGGAAATAACATTATTCTCCGTGCGTCGGCTAAATACAAATATATTCCACAACCCCAAACATGTCTTTTTCAAAGCCTGCAGTGAAGAGAAAGGTTAGTGATGAGCAAATACAATTCCAGGAAAAGTGGGAGATGCAATATTCCTTTGTTGAGCACAGGGGCACCCCAACGTGTCTTATTTGCACAGAGAAAGTTGCGGTGCACAAGGAATACAATTTGAAACATCATTATACAACTAGAGATGCTGAGGAGTATGCAAAATACCAGGGAGATGAGAGAGTGGTTGTAAATTTTAAACCAGTCTACTGAGGCAACAAGATTTCTTCAAGAAAGCAACCGAAAAGAGCGATGCAGCAGTCAAAGCTAGCTACACGGTGAGTGAGATGTTTGCTTGGGCGGGAAAGCCATTCAAAGAAGGTGAATTCATTAAAAAGTGCGTGTTAGATTTTTTTTTAAGAAATCTTTTCTTGCGGCCCAGCCTCACCCAGTTTCTGCATCCAGTGGCACCCAGGTAAATTGAGTTTGAGACCCCTGATCTAGACCCTTTACGTACTCAGATCTCACTCTGTTAGCTGCACAGTAGCCATATTAATTGTCTGGCCCACCACTTTGTTTACAACTTTGTTTGCTGCTGAAGTCTTGATAAATGACTGCCGCAAGATGATTCAGCCAATTGGTGAGGCGTCTAGTTTATATGTCTTTGGTCGACCGTGGTGGGACTCGCCAGAAATTGGACACGGCGCACACGCAGGAGGTGTAGCTTCGACCAGTTTGTTCCCTCACTGCTCCCTTTTGGCAATGGTAATGATCCTTCTGCAGGTTCACCCACAGACAATAACTTCCTCTAGATAAGGGGTGTCCAAAGTTTCACCTGTCCAATTAAAACAAAATCAGACAAAAAACAACAGTAAAAGAAGTAAGGAAAAAAATTTGCACAAAGAAACTATGTAATGAGAAAAAGCTGAAATTTTGATATTAATGAATAGTAACATAAAGCTGATGCAAACTTTTGTCTTTAAATGTATATAATGTCTGTTTTTAGTAATTTTTTTTAGCAAAATAAAGAAAATATCAAAATGGCCCCTGCCCTTTGTCTTTCAGTTTGCGTCCCTCGGTGGAACAAGTTTGGACACCCCTGCTCTTAATAGTCAAGATTGATTGTCTTCTCGGCGCTCTGCCCACCCCCGCAAAAAATAGATAAAATAACTACAATGATTTTAAAGCAATACTAAATAACTTTTAAACTTTCATAAAATATGTTCATAACTTTTGGGATGATACATCGATTTACAACTATTTGAATGACACCTCTGTCATGGCCTGAGGGGGTCTGTCACTGAGTGCCAGTGCCTGATTTGCTTTACAGCATACGTCACTCCCCCTTTCCCCATTTTTTCAAAAGACGGAAGTCGATGTGAACGCTTGAATAAGAAGAAGACGTGCAATTACTGCTATTATGGCAGAAGCTGTAAAACAACCAAAGAAACAAACAGTTTTGCCCGAGGAGACAAAAATAAGAAAAAGGGAAGCTCCCCGGATAAATGGATCAACATTGCCCTGGCTTTCACTCACTGGCGTGATGTCAAAGACGAGGAGGGATTTCCGATTAATGCTGCCCTGGCTCGGCTCCTGCTGGACTTCGAAGTAACTTTCGATGCTCAAATCAAAATGCTAATGCTAATGTGAAATTTGCATGGTAGCAATAAATAGGCACTAGCTGGTAGTTTGCAGTTCCCTACTGACACGACCAGCCACGCTAAAAACTCATAAGTATTGTATGAAGAAAAAACAAATATAAAGTTTAAGTAAAATATCGAGGTTCCTACTGTGGAAAGATCATTGTGGTATTATCGTGTCATTTTGATGCTATAGGCTCTAGTCCTCATGGGAAATGTGGTCTTCCTTCATCAAAACACTACTGTTTTTGTCCACTGACACCGCCAAATGTAACCAAAACCAAAAGTTCTTAAGTGGGGCTTTAACAAATCAGATTAGAACAGTGATTCTCAAACTATACAAACAAGTTTGTAAATATGTATTGGATGTGTGTATCATTGTTGATTATGTTTGTGCATTGTGTGTAATGTTACAGTGGCCAAAATATTAAACCTCTGCCTTGTTCTTATTGAATATTTAGGCCTACAATGCTACTGTATTTATATGTTTATGTTTATAAGTTGGTCATTACTTGGAAAACCAAGTGTTTTCTTAGGTGGTACTTGTTAAAAAAAAGTTTGACAACCACTGGATTAGACTATGAGAATCTTTAGTAGAAGATGTACTAGATATACTAGTATATATATATATATATATATATATATATATATATATATATATATATATATATATATATATACTAGATAGTTGACAACAGATTCCTCCTGATACGTTTCCTTATTCTCTGGTAGACCAGGTGCGTATAAGGTGTGTTAAGAGGCAGAGTTATCTTCTGTACGGAGTTGTAATGACACATTTACAGGCAGTCCCATTATGAGAGAGGGCGAACAGGTAGTGCCAAATCAAATTTCAGAACAAATTTACTATCAATTTATTCCCAACAAAAATATTATTGTATGGGAAACACAGAGGGATGGAGCCAACCCTCAACCTGTGACCCATCACAATAGAGAAGGCCTGGTCTGGGAGGTGGTGCCTGCATGTTAGGCAAGAGGAGAATAATGCATATTTACCCTTTAAACAGCTTGTTTATGGAGTATATGTTTTTCTCTGCAGAATTGGCCGCTCCAAAACCTTGCTGACATCGCTCACCCTCTCGGTGGTGTTTGGCGTTTTGGTGTGTGTCTCCCCATATCCCTCCATCTTCATTGTCATGCGCTTCTGTCTGGCAGCCACCAGCGCTGGAGTCTACCTTACCTTGTACATCTGTCGTGAGTTTTTCATTATGTATCCTTAATGAGCCAGCTTGTTTTTCATTAGTCCTCTTCCTGTTGAGATAATACGTGTTTGGTGGTCTCAGGCCTGGAGCTGTGCGAGCCGTCTTTCAGGCTGATGGCTACCATGCTGGCGGGGCTGACAACTTTTGCCGGGGAGCTGCTGCTGCTAGCTGTGGCCCTTGGCTGCCATTCCTGGAGGGGTCTGCTGGGAGCTGGTGCCGCCCCACTATCGCTCTTCCTCTGCTACGGGTACAAGATAATTTCAATTCTTTATGATTTAAAATATTGTATTTGTGATTTTTGATGTGCAGTATAACGCATACACAATTTGGGACATACTACTGAGTCAATTAAATAATCAAGTCTATTCAAAGTAGATGAAATAATCAAGTACATTTCCCACAGAGGATCAAACTACTGTGTTGACCCCAAATATAATATAATATATTTTTTCACTCAAAATCAAAAAATTTAACAAGAACACCACCAGCTAGCTTATGTTACCATTAGTGGTTTAGCAGAACACATTTGTTTGACAATTGTCTGTATTTCACAATTACAAAGTTTATGTTATAAAAATTTTACCGGCCCCAAATAAAATGATTGGTGTTTACGACTGTCACTCACCCAGGAGCGCGTGCACACATACAAAATCAGTCCAAGAGAAGCAATGAACGATATGCAGTCATGTTGTTCTTATGATACAATATAGGGATGTCCCGATCCAGGTTTTTGCACTTCCGATCCGATACCGATATTGTTTTTGCACTTCCGATCCGATACCGATACTGACCGATACCGATACTGGCCTATCCGAGCATGTATTAAAGTTTAAGGTTATTTAGCCTACTTAGTTGTCAGAATCATGTTGAAAAGGGTTTTAGTACTCTTGATAACAACTAGCCAGCTGAATTAGGGGAGTTTGAAGAATACACAATGGTTGGTAACAAGAAACTGACCTGTTTATTCAAGGATAAACACAAAATAGACAAAATTATACATGACAAACAGAAATGGCATCATTGAAACTAGGGCTGGGCGATATGGCCTTTTTTTAATATTGAGGATTTTTAAGGCCATATTGCGATACACGATATATATCTCGATATTTTGCCTTAGCCTTGAATGAACACTTGATGCATATAATCACAGCAGTATGATGATTCTATGTGTTTTGATTGATTGATTGAGACTTTTATTAGTAGGTTGCACAGTGAAGTACATATTCCGTACAATTGACCACTAAATGGTAACACCCGAATACGTTTTTCAACTTGTTTAAGTCGGGGTCCACTTAAATTGATTCATGATACAGATATATACGAATATATTAATAATTAATATATATACTATCATCATAATACAGTCATCACACAAGATAATCACATTGAATTATTTACATTATTTACAATCCGGGGTGTGGAGGGGGGCGCCGGATGTAAGTGTCAAAAAGACAGCCAAAAGAGTTTGATATGAGAATAAATCTAAAGTTAAAATATAGGGTAGAAATGCACCCATTTGCAGGAAATGTAGTCTTGATTTTCAAAATTTTCTTTCAAGGCTTGCATGTCTACATTAAAACATTCTTCTTCATACTGCATTAATATATGCTACTTTTAAACTTTCATGCAGAGAAGGAAATCACAACTAAAAAAATCACTAATCTTTTCATACGGTGTTGATGTGGAAATTTTTGCCTGGGCATTTTGATGGTGTGGACGTGTGGCACCGAATGGAGATAAGCGTCTCGACAGACGTTACAATATTTGAACAATGATGACGAAAACTGTTTTCTCTGTCATGTCCGTGTGTCGAAAATTGTTATGCGCTTATTTTTTTATTTGATTTTGTGCGTGGCATAGATTTGCCGTGCGCAGAGGACGCTTGAGCAGTGCAATTGCGCAGGCGCGCACCTTAAAGGAAACATTGGTCACACGGCTGCGCTAGCATCACAGCTAACGTTAGCCATGCTGCTACGTCTCTGCTGGGAGAGGACGTATACGTATGTGACGTATGACGTGACAGTATGTGACGTGTGTAAGAAGGTGCGCTTGCTGTCTGTGAGAGGGAGACAGAAAAGAGTGAGAAGAGCCTGTCGTGTAATGCCAGCAGCTAAAAGCAACTGCGTAAGAATGCACAGACCTGTGGATGTGTTGAAGGTGTGCTGGAAAATGCGGAACGGAAATTAGGGAGCAGCAGAAAAGTGGAATGTATTATTTAAATCGGTGCGTTGGAAAACACGGACCGGAGTTTTTTTTTTAAACTGGATCTGGATCGGCATTTTCCCATGCCTTGCCGATACGCATTTTTTGGCAAATATCGGCGGCCGATCCGATCCAAATATCGTATCGGGACATCCCTAATACAATATATATTCAATGACAGCTATTGCTAGCTATCCAAATTGCTCTTATTAGCTAACAATACCTAAAGCTAATATGCGTGCATGTGTTAAGTACGTACATGATTACGTCATTACATACGAGAAGCCATAAGAGGGCGGGATATATCCATCCATCCATCCATTTTCTACATCTTCATACTGTGTAAAATGCATTGGAAAGTTAGCGCCCTCTAGGCACCTGTGTAAATGTTGCAAACATCCCCTCTAAGTTACACATAAAAACCTTCAAAAATATTAACCACATGTTAAACACAATAATGGTGCTTATTTTCTACACTGAGAGAGCACAAAAGGTCAGCCTCACTTACGTGTCGACTCGCTGTAGCATTCCTGGAGTTTTTCCAGAGTCCCCTCGCTGGCTCCTGCTGTTTGAGCGACACGGTGACATGAACTCCTTCGGCGAGAGGAGAAACTCAAATAGAGACGACGAGAGCTTCACAGGTACGTGCACAGCGATAGATTCTCTAAGGGTCACCTTTGGTGTTTGTGTGTCTTCTTTACTGAGCTTAATGGATGTTAATTTAGCCTATGCGTATAGCTATTGATTCAATGTGTTCTTTGTGTTGGCGCCAGAGCTGGATTCAGAGGCGGCACCCTCCTCACGTCTCCGCCTCTCCTTCCCCGAGCTCATCCACAGCAGGAATATCTGGAAGAACCTCTGTGTGCTGGGCTTCACCTCGTAAGTCATCCTTAGTCATGTGGTTTTCGATTTGTGTCTCTTACCGCACGTGTCCTCCCTCAGATTCATCTCTCACGGCATCAGCCACTGCTACAGCTCTTTCCGAGGTGACGTCAGAGGCACGGCCCCCAGCTTCTACTGGACGTACCTGCTGTCCGTGTGCGCGGGGGGCAGCGCCTGGCTGTTGCTGTGGGCGACTGTAAACAGGTGCGGCCGTCGCGGCATCCTTCTGCTCTCTATGACGATGACGGGCCTGGCCTCCTTGATCCTTCTGGGACTCATGAAGTGTTAGTAATTTTTTTTTTACTTTACTCAAGCCATTATTGGAAGACTGTACTGGAATTATAACATACTAAATGTTCAGCTTCATTCAAAATAAAGTAGACTTTATTAATTATTATTTTGTATGGCACAGAATGCACATGCCAGAGTCTCTATCTCTTTCTTGTGGTGAAAAAGTAGTACAACACTAATAAAGCCAAGCAGCACAGGATCAGCTTAAACATTAAAGGTTGCTTTTGGCTTGTGTAATGCTTTCCAATCAAGTCAACAAGGAAGAAACATTATGCACTAAACAAAGAAACAAAACGGACTTCCAGTATTTTATTTTATTTTTGACAAGATGAGGTGGCGACTTGTCCAGGGTGTACCCCGCCTTCCGCCCGATTGTAGCTGAGATAGGCTCCAGCGCCCCCCGCGACCCCAAAAGGGAATAAGCGGTAGAAAATGGATGGATGGAAGAGGAAAAAGACTGAGACAGTTTTGAACGTTTCCTATTTTCCTATCTGCGCTATTCCACTAAATTGTTCTTTTAGCCACATTTTCACAAAGTTTCACCCTTCATTGTTATTCTTATTTTGTAAAGAATGTAATTCAAAGGCTGGACCCTCACAGTTTTAACGTTTTATTGACAAATGGCTGATGTAGTCATGCATTAAGTCATACTTAGATTACAACAGAAGCAATACAGGTAAAAGCCAGTAAATTAGAATATTTTGAAAAACTTGATTTATTTCAGTAATTGCATTCAAAAGGTGTAACTTGTACATTATATGTATTCATTGCAAACATTCATTCAAATGTTTATTTCATTTAATTTTGATGATTTGAAGTGGCAACAAATGAAAATCCAAAATTCCGTGTGTCACAAAATTAGAATATTACTTAAGGCTAATACAAAAAAGGGATTTTTAGAAATGTTGGCCAACTGAAAACTGACCCTGGATCTCAGGAAACAGAGTGGACCGACACCAGCAGATGACATGGCACCCCAAACCATCACTGATGGTGGAAACTTTACACTAGACTTCAGGCAACGTGGATCCTGTGCCTCTCCTGTCTTCCTCCAGACTCTGGGACCTCGATTTCCAAAGGAAATGCAAAATTTGCATGGTTGGGTGATGGTTTGGGGTGCCATGTCATCTGCTGGTGTCGGTCCACTCTGTTTCCTGAGATCCAGGGTCAACGCAGCCGTCTACCAGCAAGTTTTAGAGCACTTCATGCTTCCTGCTGCTGACCTGCTCTATGGAGATGGAGATTTCAAGTTCCAACAGGACTTGGCGCCTGCACACAGCGCAAAATCTACCCGTGCCTGGTTTACGGACCATGGTATTTCTGTTCTAAATTGGCCCGCCAACTCCCCTGACCTTAGCCCCATAGAAAATCTGTGGGGTATTGTGAAAAGGAAGATGCAGAATGCCAGACCCAAAAATGCAGAAGAGTTGAAGGCCACTATCAGAGCAACCTGGGCTCTCATAACACCTGAGCAGTGCCAGAAACTCATCGACTCCATGCCACGCCGCATTAACGCAGTAATTGAGGCAAAAGGAGCTCCAACCAAGTATTGAGTATTGTACATGCTCATATTTTTCATTTTCATACTTTTCAGTTGGCCAACATTTCTAAAAATCCCTTTTTTGTATTAGCCTTAAGTAATATTCAAATTTTGTGACACACGGAATTTTGGATTTTCATTTGTTGCCACTTCAAATCATCAAAATTAAATGAAATAAACATTTGAATGCATCAGTCTGTGTGCAATGAATAAATATAATGTGCAAGTTACACCTTTTGAATGCAATTACTGAAATAAATCAAGTTTTTCAAAATATTCTAATTTACTGGCTTTTACCTGTATGTTCACACTCAATACTCATGTTTACTACGACACGGCCACCCTTTTACGGACAAAACACATTTCAAAGATCCTCTATATGACATTGCTTGCTAATAATGACATACGACAAAAACACTTGTCAAAGAGCTTCGATGTGACAAGGACCTCAAAATACTAGTCAAAGAGCCTCACTTTTACAAGGGGAGGTTTTCTTGTTATTAAGGACACACTGCAAAATACTTTTCAAAGATCCTATATGAGAAGCAGAGCATTGCTTGTTATTAAGGACATACTGCAAAAACCCTCTGGTTCCTACTCCAATACAGTAGATGGCGGAAACGTTGAGTGCCCCACCATTAAACAAGGAAAAACAGCAGCAGAACTAGATCCTCAATTTGACAAGGAAAGCTTTTTTGTTATTAAGGACACACTGCAAAACATTTATCGTTTATCAAATTTATTCTGTATGTATAAGAGGGAAAACGTTGCTTTTTTTTAACAATATACTCCAAAAACTCTTGTCGACGAGATCGACATGCTAGTCCTTGGCCTTTTCCTTTTGCAAAAAAGCTCTCCATAGATTTTGTTTTAACTCATTTTTGCTAGTGGTAGGCTTTTTTTGGCTTTAGTATCTTATAGGTGATACATCACATTCAAGGACAAGAGCATGGATACATAATACATTTAAATAATAATAGAAATACTTGCCGTTAGTTTCAATACATTTCTGGGGATTTCTATTACAATTCTAAAAGTTATGTATTCATATTTTGTGAAATATTTCATACGTAGATACAGTAATGTTAGCTTTTTTTGGTCCAATTTTCCATGCGTAAATACATCTGTTATTGGTAACTACTTGTGCAATAGGATTATGTGCAATAATACCAGCACTTTAACTTACTGGGCCAAAGCAAATGTGTATTTTCTTCCTTCAGCACAATTATTATATGCAACAATTTAGCACTTCTCCACTGCCTTATGCACGGACTGCAGATGGAACCTGGCTTTTGGCTACGATTTGTCAATTATTAGTATTTAACTTAACTTACCAATTCAACGTTATTGTGATTTCTTTCAGGTATTAATTTTTCATGCACTTATTTGCTATATTTATCTGCCAGACATGGAAGGCTGGTCCGTGAAAATAATGCCTACATTAAACTGGTCTGTGGTGCAAAAAAGGTTGGGGACCCTTGACAAGGAGACCAAAATACATTCTACAAGAGGCTGGTTGATGGAAAATAATTTTGTTTGGGAAGGTATATATATGTATATAACTGAGGGAGGACAAGGGAGCGTACTCTGGTTCACACTCCAATACAGTAGATGGCGGAAACGTTGAGTGCCCTGCCATAAAACAAAAAGAAGCAACAGAACTAGTCAAAGATCCTGAATTTGACAAAGAGAGTTGTTATGTTATTAAGGACCCACTGTAAAACATTTATCAAATATTCTCTTTATAAGAGGGAGAACTTTTTGAGGTAATACTAGAAAAACGCTTGTCGAAGATCCTCTGTATGACAAGGAGATCAACATGCTAGTCAAAGATCCTCTATATGACAAGGAGAGCATTGACTGTTATTAAGGGCATACTACAAAAACAACTGTCAAAGATCTTCTAAAAGACAAGGAGAGCAAAATACGAGTCAACGATCCCTAATTTGATAAGGAGCTCTTTTCTGTTATTGTCAAAATACTAGTCAAATATATTCTACATGACAAGGATAACTTTTGTTCTTATAAAGGACATACAACAAAACTACTTGTCAAAGATCCTTGTCAAGGAGAGTAAAAGATCCTTTTGTTGATTATCGTTTGACAAGAAGAGCATTGCTTGTTATAAAGGACATCCTACAAAATGCTGGTGACAGTCATATGACAAGACTCTTCCCCTGGTTTTAGGACCTCCTTCAGAAACACAAAGATTGTCTATACAACAGTGTTTTTAGGAATATGTTGCATTGATTTTAAGTTTTAACTTGAATCTTTCCCCTTTCAGATCTCAGTGAGATGGCCATCACGGTTTTCTCCGTGATGGGTCTCCTCTCCTCCCAGGCCACCGCCTCCCTCTGCATCCTCTTCACTGCGGAGATCATGCCAACCGTCATCAGGTAAGATGGCGCACACTGCATGTAAAATAAATCAAAACCTGAGGGTGTGTGTGTCCACAGAGGGGTCGGCGTGGGTGCTGTGCTCGCCCTGGGCTGCGTGGGCCGCCTCAGCTCACCGCTAATGGACCTGAGGAACCACTACGGCTACTTCCTGCACCACGTGGTCTACTCCTCGCTGGCCTTGCTGGCCGTCTTGTCCATCCTGCTGCTGCCTGAGAGCAAGAGGAAGCCTCTGCCCCAGACGCTTGCTGATGGGGAGCAGTACAGACGCCCCCCGCTGGGCAGGAGGAGGCGGGACAACGTACCGCTGCTGGCCACGCCCAACCTCGAGACCTAAAAGAAGCGTATAGCAGACAGGCGAGGACACATGCAGAACATTTGATGTCCATGTTGATGCAGGAAGGAGAAAAAGGGCTGCAAAGATTTTTTGCAAAGAAGCTTTCAAACACGTTCTCATCATCTCTCATTGGCACTGATTCTTGTCGCATCTTGCCAGATCTAGTTTTCTACACGTTCATGTGAGTGAGCTAGCACCCATCTCAGTCACACTGTCACACTGTCACACTCTTAAGGTGTTGTAAATACCTTTCTTGACCGCTAGGGTGCCTGGAAGCCAAGGAGAGGAGCGCTTTACACATTTTAAAAGAAGAGTTACTGATTAAGGCACTGCTCCATCAGTGTTAACAAGTTAAATTGAAGCCCCTAAAGCTTCAGTTTGTGTAAGTCTAGCCTGGCGCTGGAGTATTTATTATTTTATTTAAGCCTTTAATCTCCTGAGACTTACAAAATAAACTTGTTTCTGGAAGTAAAAAAAAATATTTTTTAGGTCAGAAAATGTTTTTATGTCCCAATTAACAATTATTTCATCAACTGTTTTAATGAAAGGAAACATTCTTCAAAACAACAAAAGTTTTTAACTGTACTTGCATGTATAGATTATGAAATTTGGATTTATATTATTAATTGCAAATTTCCCATTTAGGCACACAGCGTTAGTACTCGGCTTGTAAACAATTGTTCTTGGATCAAATCCGTGTCAGGAAGGTATGCAAATGTATGATGAAATTATTTTAAATCATTTATTTTGCGGAAAAAAAATAAAAATAATTCCCATGATTTTGTTTCAGAACAAAACATGCATCAAACCGATTCAAGTTTGTTTAACTAAAGGGTGCGTCATATGAAATTTTACTGCAAATTTATACCTAGCCTCTTTCTGCTCTGTCACTGACAATAATGGCAAATTTCCCATTTTCTAAATGTTGCGCAGTGCTAGTGCTGGGCTGGCAAATAAAAATCAAATCTCGGCCAAAGGAAGTTTCAGGAAGATGTGCAACTTTATTATTTAAATGCTCAGTAAATTTGTGCTATTTAAAAAAAATATTTAACACATTTTCCCATTATTTATTTTAGTGGAAAACATGCACAAATTAAATTCAGGTTTGTTTAAAAATGTATAATGAATAACAGGGCGTTCCATATAAAATTTTACAGAAATGTTACTAGCCTCTTCCTGCTCCGTCACTGATAATAATATGATTGCAAATTTCCCATTTTCTCATTGAGGCACAGTGTTAGTGCTGGGCTTATAAATAACTGTACTGGGATAAAATCTTTGCCAGGAGGATATGCAAATTTATGATTTAAGTATTTTAAATCAGTTATTTTGCACTTAAAAAAATAACAAAATGTATTTTCCAGTTTGTTTAAAAAGTTATCATAAATAGCAGCGCTCCAGGTTAAATTTTACCAGCCTCTCCCTGCTCCTTCACTGATAATGATGGCAAATTTCCCATTTTCTCATTGGCACGCAGCATCTGGACTGGACTTGTAAATAGTGGATTTGCAAATTTACGATTTAATTACGTTAATTCAGTACAAAACATGCATCAAATTAACTTCCAGCTTAAAAAAAGATAATAAATCATTTCACATTAATAAAAAAAGTGATTAAGAAATGTTGTCAGTGTTTTCAGTACATGTTAAAAATGAATATGTTACCAAAAGCGCTAAAAACTATTGATTGAACCGCTAAAACGTATTGTTTTGACCTTTAAAAAACAATAACTTTTCTTATGTCCATGGAAGCGGCCATTTTGGGGAGCAGGTGGGACAAATCACAGGTCCAGGACATACTCGCCACAGCTTTTTATGCTGTTATTGTGTGTTAGGCTGTGAACCAATTGTCCAATACAGAGGACAAAAATACATAGCTGAGTCTCAGGAGGTTAACAAATAAATATGAAGTTATGGTTTGAGCATTGAGGAAACTGCAACATTCCTATCTGCATGTAACACAGCGGTACACTAAGCACTTTTTTAGTGTACCGCTTTCGATGAGCAGTCTCAGCCAGAAGCGCATAGACGGGTATAGATAAACAGCTCCGATCGGCTGCCTCAACAATAGAGGTACAGAACATGGTCCACTTGAACTCAATGTCCAGCGTCTCCCTCGTAACGTGTGCAAAGTTCTTCCGCAGGGAGAAATTGAAACTCTCTGACGGGACACTCTGCCAGACGTTACCACTATGCGTTTGGGCTTGGCAGGTCTGTCTGGAATCCTTCCCCAACATCCCAGCCGACTCACCACCAGGTGGTGATCAGTTGAAAGCTCCGCCCCTCCCAAGTGTCCAAAACATTGCACTGCAACATTCCTATCTGCATGTCTAGAAGCAATTTTTTCGTGTACCGCTTTCGATGAGCAGTCTCAATCAGAAGCGCATAGACGCAGAGTAGAAGCTTAAACGGTGATATTAATAAAAGCATAATGCTGAATGTATGCGATGCTGTAGCAAGGGCCCCATGATGAAGCTCCAGTGTAGCTAAAGAAGGGCCCTCAGAGCTCCACATTTTTATATTCCTCAATTTGAACGTTTTAGCTGCTGATCGTCATCATGCTCGTGTGCTTGTGTTACTGCCTAGATCAGGTTGTGTTGTGTTTTGCATAACAAGGTTATTTTTTGTGTCACTCTGTCAAAAGGGGGTTATTTTGGTTATTACACTTTTTTTAAATATATTTTTCCACATATTTAAACGTCTTTATATACACATTTTCCTTCCAGGGTGATTGGCTGCAATGGATGTTGAGTGTGTATAAGTATTGAATTGTTAAATGAATAGATAGGTAGTCCAGTTGGTCGGGAAGCCAATAGATAGTCGCAGGGGGATCTTCCCCAGTGGCAGTGACATTGCCACCCTACTTACCGTACTTTACAGGTTTAAAGTAACAACAGGAATAAATAATTATATTATTCTATTCATGTTAGCATATAACACAGCTAGCGATTAGCTTTCTCGTTGACAATTGCGATTGACGACACTAGCTGGCGATTAGCGTGCTAGTTGCTAATCGTATAGTTGTATATTACTATATACTGTAGTATTTGAAAATGTCAGTATTGCACAATGACAAAATACCTTACATACCAGTTCGATTTAAAACACAATTTTAAAAATGGTCCCCACTGCGTCCCTCCGTCAGTTTAAAAACATTGAAGACCCCTGCACCCGACACAAACTACAATATTGGTGCGACACAAAAATTACAGCACAACAAACACAACTTGCAGGGTAACAAGCTGAAGTGTTAACAAATTTAGTCCCGTGGCTAAAATTCTGAATTAAATAGTGAGTCTCCAGTACTCTACCTCCAGTGGATCCCAGTTGAATTGAAATCTAATGGCCCCAACTTTTTGGGATTATTTAATTAAACCCGTAAACAGCGACAAGTTTTGCAATGCTATTTTGAAACTACCTTACACCTTGAACTATTTGCCCATTCAAAATAATTTCCAGTTTCTGAAGCGTGAGTCTGTGTCCTTTCCTGTGATGTACTATAGGAAGGGAATTCCAGTTTCCCTTACTGCGCGGTGAACCTGACACATGAAACGTGACAGATTGGGGAGGTGCACTGTCCATTTTAGAGTGTTTAATATCTTAAAATGGGCAGCACGGTGGACAGGGGTTAGTGCATGTGCCTCACAATACGAAGGTCCTGGGTTCAATCCCGGGCTCGGGGTCTTTCTGTGTCTCCAAAGGCATGCACCTGGGGATAGGTTGATTGGCAACACTAAAATTGGCCGTAGTGTGTGAATGTGAGTGTGAATGTTGTCTGTCTATTTGTGTTGGCCCTGCAATGAGGTGGCGACGTGTCCAGGGTGTACCCCGCCCGAATGCAGCTGAGATAGGCTCCAGCAGCCCCCGTGACCCCGAAAGGGACAAGCGGTTGAAAATGGATGGAATATTAAAATGTGTTTTGTAGCAATTCCAACTTTGACCACAGTGTCAGTTCCTATGTAGATTGGCGCTTTCCATCATTTTCCGCAGACTGCATTGCAAAATGATTACTCCCACCTTCCACAAATGGGGCCATATGAACTGTAGGTGTCTTTACAGTTACCTAAGGACTGCGACTCAAGAAGTGGCTTGAAAACAAAGCAAAGTGGGGGTTTGTCAATTAAGTGTGAGTGTGTGATGCAAGATTTACTGAAATTACACAAATGTCTACCGAGTAGGAATGGGCAATATGGCTGAAAACTGTATCACTATATAAGTGTTTTTATATCGGTTGATACCGATAATTATTTATATTTTTTATGACCTATCGAAAATAAAGACCAGGTGGAAAATATATTAAACAAATATTTTTATTTAAAATGTAACCTTCCTCTGACTATAATCCCTTCAGCTGTCAAGGCATAAAGGAAATAAAAATATAACGACAAGCCCTATCTCTGAGGACATAACACAATTCTACAGAGAAGTTATATTTTAATAGCAATTGGGTTTTGTTTTTGTTGTGTTGTCACATAAAACCCAAAGTTTTAGGGGGAATAAATAATAAGGACTTTGAGTGGACGCTTGAAGAGATTTCACCTACACATTCCTCATCTTTTAGTACGTTTGTACTTCCTGTATATGTTTAGTATAAAATATGCTGATTATAACCGGTAAGATCAACGCGGATAATGTGTGTGATTGTTGAATGATACACTGTTAACTGAACAGTGTAACCTGATTTCACATCCAATAAAAGCGGCTATGTCAACATCTGGACTTTTTGCTATAACCATGTTGGCCCTCAGTCTAATTGCCACATTTTCCAACAATGCTTGCAGGCGTGGGGTTTGTGAAGGAATGTGAAACAACATGGCACAGTATTAGGTACACTTAGGGGTTATTCCAGGCAGGAAAATCTTGAGTTTAAACCTGAAGTTTGAGTTGATTTACCCTAAATTGGGAAACTCAGAATAGCTGACCTGAGTTGGTTCAATCAACCCTGAGTATGTTCACTCTAAGTTAAGACCACAATAAAAACACACAATCAATGGAGCGCTGATTCTACGAGTCACCATAGCAACCGGGGACAGAAAAGGCTGGAACTGAAAGTGTTCATGTGTGATTATGGTGAGCATGAACACTTTTTTGGAAAGAAAAATAATAACACTGTAAAATAATATTGGACTGAAGTGTAGACAATTACTGCTCAAGTCAATGCATACATTTGAAGGCAGTACTTTATTGAAAAGTGAAAAAATCATATGGAATAATATTTTATTTTAATTTAGGCGCAATGCCATGGGTGAAAAACGCACATGGAGGCAGCTGAAAATAATATTTTCTTTGTTTTAATATTTGACTTGAGAAATCTGTGCAACTGCTAATAAATATTGCTGTTTGAGTGTGACCATATATATTTTTTTCGAACCAGGCACTTACGGTTAGACCCAATTGCTTATCATGCTTAACCTACCGTACTAAATTTCTTGAAATAAGACACATAATTTGCCATTTCAGCTCTTGTTGGAATGGTATTTGTTAAAGCTTATACATCGGTTATATTAACAAAAAATCTACTTTTTAACCGAAAAAAAAAGCATTTTGAAATGAATTATTACTAAAACAGATTGAATTACGAAATCCATTTAAAAAAGGTCAATTAACATCCAAATTGCGATTAGTATTTATTCCTCTTCCAAATCCATCCATCCATCCACCCATCCATTTTCTACCGTTTATCCCTTTCGGGGTCGCGGGGCCTATCTCAGCTGCAATCGGGCGAAGGCGGGGAAGGGCCTATATCAGCTGCAATCGGGCGAAGGCGGGTAAGGCCCTGGACAGAAGGCCCTGGACAAGTCCCCACCTCATCACAGGGCCATCACAGATAGACAGACAACATTCACACTCATGTTCACAATTCAAATTCAATTCAGGTTTGTTTAAAAATGTATAATGAATAACAGGGCGTTCCATATAAAATTTTACAGAAATGTTACTAGCCTCTTCCTGCTCCGTCACTGATAATAATATAATTGCAAATTTCCCATTTTCTACTTGACGCACAGTGTTAGTGCTGGGCTTGTAAATGATTGTACTGGGATAAAATCCTTGCCAGGAGGATATGCAAATTTATGGTTTAAGTATTTTAAATCAGTTATTTTGCGCATAAAAATAACAAAATGTATTTTCCAGTTTGTTTAAAAAGTTATCATAAATAACAGCGCTCCAGGTTAAATTTTACCAGCCTCTCCGTGCTCCTTCACTGACAAGCATACTTGCCAACCCTCCCGGATTTTCCGGGAGACTCACGAAATTCAGTGCCTCTCCCGAAAACCTCCCGGGACAAATTTTCTCCCTAAAATCTCCCGAAATTCAGGCTGAGCTGGAGGCCACGCCCCCTCCAGGTTTATTGTTAGGCAGTTTCATTAACGTCCTCCCAGCGCGGTAACAACACACAACAACAGCAGTCACGTTTTCGTCTACCGTAAAGCAGTTCGTCTGCCGTAAACAGCAATGTTGTGACTAGGGATGTCCCGATCCGATATTTGGATTGGATCGGCCGCCGATATTTGCCAAAAAATGCGTATCGGCAAGGCATGGGAAAATGCCGATCCAGATCCAGTTTTAAAAAAAAACTCCGGTCCGTGTTTTCCAACGCACCAATTTAAACAATACATTCCACTTTTCTGCTGCTCCCTATTTTCCGTTCCGCATTTTCCAGCACACCTTCAACACATCCACAGGTCTGTGGATTCTCACGCAGTTTCTTTTAGCTGCGGACATTACACGACAGGCTCTTCTCACTCTTTCCTGTGTCTCCGTCTCACAGACAGCAAGGGCACCTTCTTACACACGTCACATACTGTCATGTCATACGTCACATACGTATACGTCCTCCTTGAGCAGAGAGGTAGCAGCATGGCTAACATTAGCTGTGATGCTAGCGCACGGCAAATCTATGCCACGCACAAAATCAAATAAAAAAATAAGCGCATAACAATTTTCGACACACGGACACGACAGAGAAAACAGTTTTCGTCATCATTGTTCAAATATTGTAACGTCTGTCGAGACGCTTATCTCCATTCGGTGCCACACGTCCACACCATCAAAATGCTGAGGCAAACATTTCCAGATCAACACTGTATGAAAAAAATTGTGATTTTTTTTAGTTGTGATTTCCCTCTCTGCATGAAAGTTTAAAAGTAGCATATATTAATGCAGTATGAAGAAGAATGTTTTAATGTAGACACATAGAATCATCATACTGCTGTGATTATATGCATCAAGTGTTCATTCAAGGCTAAGGCAAAATATCCACATATATATTGTGTTTCGCGATATGGCCTTAAAATATCGCAATATTAAAAAAAGGCCATATCGCCAAGCCCTAGTTCAATGATGCCATTTCTGTTTGTCATGTATAATTTTGTCTATTTTGTGTTTATCCTTGAAAAAAACAGGTCAGTTTCTTGTTACCAACCATTGTGTATTCTTCAAACTCCCCTAATTCAGCTGGCTAGTTGTTATCAAGAGTACTAAAACCCTTTTCAACATGATTCTGACAACTAAGTAGGCTAAATAACTTTAAACTTTAATACATGCTCGGATAGGCCAGTATCGGTATCGGTCAGTATCGGTATCGGATCGGAAGTGCAAAAACAATATCGGTATCGGATCGGAAGTGCAAAAACCTGGATCGGGACATCCCTAGTTGTGACACTCTTAAACAGGACAATACTGCCATCTACTGTACATGCATATGTGACAATAACATCTAGGGCTATTAGAGAGTGCAGTGCACAACTGCGCACACAACAAGGAGACGAAGCAGAATGCATCATCAGAGAGGGTGTTCGGCATGGTTAGAAAAATAGTGACAGAGAATAGAACAAGGATGGACAATTCAACCCTTAACTCAACAATGAGTAGATGAGTGTTATGTGAAGTGAAGTGAAGTGAATTATATTTATATAGCGCTTTTTTCTAGTGACTCAAAGTGCTTTACATAGTGAAACCCAATATCTAAGTTACATTTAAACCAGTGTGGGTGGCACTGGGAGCAGGTGGGTAAAGTGTCTTGCCCAAGGACACAACAGCAGTGACTAGGATGGCGGAAGCGGGGATCGAACCTGCAACCCTCAAGTTGCTGGCACGGCCACTCTACCAACCGAGCTATACCGCCCCATGTGTGTGTATATGTGTAAATAAATAAACACTGAAATTCAAGTATTTCTTTTATTTATATATATAATATATATATAAATAAAATAAATACTTGAATTTCAGTGTTTATTTATTTATATATATAATATATATATATAAATAAAATAAATACTTGAATTTCAGTGTTTATTTATTTACACACACATATATATACATATATATATATATATATATATCCATCCATCCATTTTCTACCGCTTATTCCCTTTGGGGTCGCGGGGGGCGCTGGAGCCTATCTCAGCTACAATCGGGCGGAAGGCGGGGTACACCCTGGACAAGTCGCCACCTCATCGCAGGGCCAACACAGATAGACAGACAACATTCACACTCACATCCACACACTAGGGCCAATTTAGTGTTGCCAATCAACTTATCCCCAGGTGCATGTCTTTGGAAGTGGGAGGAAGCCGGAGTATATATATATATAAAACAAAATAAATATATATATATAGCTAGAATTCACTGAAAGTCAAGTATTTCTTATATATATATATATATATATTATATATATATATATATAATAAAATAAATATATATATATATATATATATAGCTAGAATTCACTTAAAGTCAAATATTTCTTATACAGGTAAAAGCCAGTAAATTAGAATATTTTGAAAAACTTGATTTATTTCAGTAATTGCATTCAAAAGGTGTAACTTGTACATTATATCTATTCATTGCACACAGACTGATGCATTCAAATGTTTATTTCATTTAATTTTGATGATTTGAAGTGGCAACAAATGAAAATCCAAAATTCCGTGTGTCACAAAATTTGAATATTGTGTAAGGCTAATACAAAAAAGGGATTTTTAGAAATGTTGGCCAACTGAAAAGTGTGAAAATGAAAAATATGAGCATGTACAATACTCAATACTTGGTTGGAGCTCCTTTTGCCTCAATTACTGCGTTAATGTGGCGTGGCATGGAGTCGATGAGTTTCTGGCACTGCTCAGGTGTTATGAGAGCCCAGGTTGCTCTGATAGTGGCCTTCAACTCTTCTGCGTTTTTGGGTCTGGCATTCTGCATCTTCCTTTTCACAATACCCCACAGATTTTCTATGGGGCTAAGGTCAGGGGAGTTGGCGGGCCAATTTAGAACAGAAATACCATGGTCCGTAAACCAGGCACGGGTAGATTTTGCGCTGTGTGCAGGCGCCAAGTCCTGTTGGAAGTTGAAATCTCCATCTCCATAGAGCAGGTCAGCAGCAGGAAGCATGAAGTGCTCTAAAACTTGCTGGTAGACGGCTGCGTTGACCCTGGATCTCAGGAAACAGAGTGGACCGACACCAGCAGATGACATGGCACCCCAAACCATCACTGATGGTTTGGGTTGGTTTGGTTTGCATTTCCTTTGGAAATCGAGGTCCCAGAGTCTGGAGGAAGACAGGAGAGGCACAGGATCCACGTTGCCTGAAGTCTAGTGTAAAGTTTCCACCATCAGTGATGGTTTGGGGTGCCATGTCATCATTAATGATAGCATGTCCTCAATACACTTTTCTGACATCAATCTTCAGTAATTGTTCGTTGTTAAAAAATGAATGGACACATCATGACTGGCAGCTTCCTTCATGATTATCAGGAGGGATGAGACATGAAAAAACCTGTTTGTTCATAGTAACCTGCCAGCAAGCAAGTTGGGTTCACTAAGTAAGTTACCATGGTAACTGAATTTGAATTTGAGTTACCTCTCTTTATGTATCAGAAAAAAGGGTCATTCCAAGTTTTCCCTTCCCTGCTTTCTGCAGTACTCCATAGGTGTATCATCTATTTTTAATGATACAGCAATTACTACTCTACATTGCTGTTGATGTGTGTGAGAGACATTGCTAGAGCATATACTGTACCACAAAAGATGCACATTTTACAGTCGCTTATGCCATCATAACAGGGCTAATGTTACCATATGCTAGCTAAAACATTGAAAACATCTACAACTTACCGCAACATGCTTTATTTAGTAGGATTCTTGTAAGCTGTAATGTGAACATTTCTACGGACACTGATGACAGAGCATGATATAAATGTTCTTTTTTTTAGTTTCTTACGAAAAATTATGCACATTTTACAGTCGCTTATGACGTTATTACAGGGCTAATGTTTGCCTATGTACAGCTGAAACATAAACATCTACAACTTACACAACATGTTTTCTTTATTTGGAAGTGGAATTTGTGTAGGCTGAATTGTGAACATTTCTACTGATTACAGTGCATGCTGTTCTTTTTCTTAGTTTCTTACTACAAAAGATGTACCTTTTACAGTCACTTATGACGTTATAACTAAAATTTTATATGACATTTTTACCCGAAATATATCTTAACATAAACAAATGTATTTTACTTTATGTGAGGAGGACTGACTTTAGTTGTTTTGTTTTTTTTTCAAAACATGCAGCAAAAACATTTGGGACAGTTTTTGGCAGTTGGATATTTATGTAAAAAAAAGTGTGCGCGCTACTATTTTGATATTTTTTCTGATAACAATCCGTAGACTGAGGCACACAATCTCCAAAATATAATTGATGTTTGATATGCATACATCAAGCTAAAGTAGTAGTGTTAAAACTGACCCATTTAAAGTGTAAACAAATCTCAATACATAATACTTTATACGAACGGTGCTTTTCGGGAAGAAGACGTTTTTTGTTATTAGAACCTTATTGTGAGTATAAAGAATTTTATTATTTTATTTATCTCACACTAAAAAAAATGATATATATTTCAACAATAACTGTGGTGTTATGAAAACATACTGGCCTTTAAAGGGTAAGATAATAAGCATAACCGTAAGAGTATACAAAAATATATGTATATTTTAGGCTGAAGACCGACAAAGTACAAAGCCCACTAAAACATTGAGTATACTGTACATTTACTCGTTTATGTAGAAACAAGATAGCGCATGCTGAGGAATTTCAATCAGGCACACAAAGAACCGCAAGCAGGTGCTGAACTGACAAGTAAACACAGCAACATGGCAACACAAATACAACAGCCGCAGGAGGCGTCTTTCTTCATATGTTTTGGCAGAGAAAGACACACTAAAGATTATGAAACATAAAGGTGTGACAAGTGGGAAGGATAAATCACAACCCTGGTCACAAAACGATGGCTACAAGGCCATAGTGGCACTTTAACATGGACGTGATGATGAGAAAGAAGGATGGATCACATGACGTTTTTGTCTTTTCCTAACCTTTATTTCTCTCATTGCACTTTTTTTTAGCAGCAATATTTGGATGTCTACAGTTCTACACTGTTACATTGAGGAAAATGATAAACAAATTGAGTGCCTAACAAATCTTTCCAGATTTTTATTATCTGCTTATTATAGAGGTAATTTGTGCTTTTATTCCGTAAGCTTTTTTTTATAACACTAAATTTATGCAACTGAATTTTTTGCGTTTGAATTTTGTGAACTGTTTTTTAAATTATTAAATTATGCATACAATTTCATAAATGTTTCATTTGATTTAATATAATTTACTGGAAGTGGATCTTGTATGGCGGTTTCAGTTCAGTTTCAGATTCAGTTTATTTTGAACATGTATACGATACAATGTAATGCATCACATATTTCCAGTTGTTTCATTAAGCACGTCCAAAAAGGAGTAGGAATAAGCATATCTTATTTAATCACCTTTTCATATCATAGCAATTTTATTTTCCTTGTTCTCTGTTTGTAACAGAACAGTAAATAAATAAATAATAAATAAATAATTAATATACCATAGTAAGTAAACAAATATTAAATACACAAATAATCATTATCTAAAAAAAAAAGAAGAAAGAAGAAAGATGTTCATCATAATTGTTCTTCTTTGTACTTTCTGAACACTTGTAGTTTGAACAGTCTCTTAAACTGAATCATATTGGTACTTTGTTTGATTTCTTTGGTTAATCCATTTCATAATTTAATTCTACATACGGATTTGCTAAAGTTTTTAAGTGTTGTACGCGCATACAAATGTTTTAATTTGGATTTTCCTCTAAGGTTATATTTCTCCTCTTTTGTTGAGAAGAATTGTTGTACATTCTTGAGGAGCAGGTTATACTTTGCTTTGTACATCATTTTGGCTGTTTGCAAATGCACCAAATTGTTTAATTTCAATATTTGGGATTCAAGAAATAAAGGGTTTGTATGTTCTCTACAGTATATCCAACATTATGTATTGTTCTAATTGATTGTTTTGTAACACCATTAGTGAATGAAGCGCAAGTTGTCTCCCCATATTTCTACACAATAATTCAGATATGGTAAAACTGGCGAGCAGTAGAGAATATCAAGTGATTTTTGGTCCAGAACATATTTTGCTTTATTCGTTATTGACATGTTTCTTGCTACTTTATGTTTTTTATATTTAACATGAGTTTTCTAGTTCATTTTATCATCTATTACACCCAAAAATTTGTTTTCTTTTACCTATTCAATGTCTACTCCGTCTATTTGTATTTGTGTTTGACTTTCCCCTCTATTGTTACCATATAACATTATTTTAGTTTTACTGAGATTCAAAGATAGTCTGTTTTTGTCAAACCATCTTTTTAATGTGTTAATTTCTTCTGTTATTATTTGTATTAGCCTGTGTGTGTTCTCTGCTGAACAAAATGCAGTTGTATCATCAATAATGCTAACTTTAAGTCCTTTGCAACTTTACAAATGTCGTTTGTATAGAGATTGAACAGTTTTGGTCCAAGTATTGATCCCTGAGGTACGCCACAAAATAAGGTGTCTTTATGACGTAAGGGATTTTTTATGCACTTAAGATGTGACTTTAAGGTTTTACTACTTACGTATAAAATACTACACGGTCTAGCTCCATCCTATCTTGCCGATTGTATTGTGCCATATGTCCCGGCAAGAAATCTGCGTTCAAAGAACTCTGGCTTATTAGTGATTCCCAGAGCCCAAAAAAAGTCTGCGGGCTATAGAGCGTTTTCTATTCGGGCTCCAGTACTATGGAATGCCCTCCCGGTAACAGTTAGAGATGCTACCTCAGTAGAAGCATTTAAGTCCCATCTTAAAACTCATTTGTATACTCTAGCCTTTGAATAGCCCCCCTTTTTTAGACCAGTTGATCTGCCGTTTCTTTTCTTTTTTCCTCTGCTCCCCCCTATCCCTTGTGGAGGGGGAGACACACAGGTCCAGTGGCCATGGATGGGGTGCTGGCTGTCCAAGGGTCGGGACCCGGGGTGGACCGCTCGCCTGTGTATCGGTTGGGAACATCTCTGCGCTGCTGACCCGTCTCCGCTCGGGATGGTTTCCTGCTGACCCCACTGTGGACTGGACTCTTACTGTTATGTTGGATCCACTATGGACTGTACTCTCACAATATTATGTCAGACCCACTCGACATCCATTGCATTCGGTCTCCCCTAGAGGGGGGGGGGGGGGTTTGAAGTCTCTCCAAGGTTTCTCATAGTCATTCACATCGACGTCGCACTGGGGTGAGTTTTTCCTTGCCCTTATGTGGGCTCTGTACCGAGGATGTCGTTGTGGCTTGTGCAGCCCTTTGAGATTTAGGGCTACATAAATAAACATTGATTGATTGATTTTGCTGAATTTATGCAACAGATTTTTTTGTTCTTCAATTTTCTGAAGTAAATTTTTTTACACCAAATTATGCTGACAATTTCATAAATGTTTTATTTAATTGATTAAATCCATTCAATTTACCGGTTTTGTTTCGTGGTTAATTTGTGTCTTTTTTATGAAAGCTTTTTTGATACTGAATTTATGTAATTGAATTTTTTGTGATTTAATTTTGTGAACTATTTTTTTTTTTAACATGAAAATTTAATTTAATTTAATTTGATTGAACAATTTCATTTAATTTACGGGAAGTGGGTCTTGGGCAACAAATATTTTTGCACTGTATTCTTTTACATAGTTTTTTTTACACACTGAACAGTGTATTTTTATTTTAAATGTTTTGTCCTGTCCAGCTACTCAGGCAAATCATGTTGTTGATGTAAATGCCCATATTTGCTGTACAGATTTATTTTACAAAAGAGAAGTGTGTGATACTTCTCTTGTTGCCTTATTTGTGTTTGACTTTAATAAATGTATTTACAGTATATTATTATTTGGCGCAGTCGGACCAGAACAAGAGAAGATAGAAAGATACATTGCAGGAAAAAGAAGAGGATAAGACAGAGACAACAACAACAAACACAACAATAACAATAACAACCATAACAACAAGAGAACAGCATCAGCAAATACGATATGTACAAACATGATACGAAAAGTGATAGTAAAGAAACAGTGAAGTAAATATTAAAAACACAGAAATGACAATGAAATACCAATCTAAATATCACTATTGATAATGAATAATAATAATAATTACCTTTATTATCAACAATACAATAGTTTCAAATGCAACAATATGTATGTAATGATAACTTGAAATAAAAAATAATGCAGATGAATAGAGAAGAAAGAGAAGAGACCTGTATTAATCTTGTAGATTTTTATTTTAACAATAGGTTAAGCTTTGTCAGTGTGCAGTGTTATCCAGTTTCCCCTAGGGCAGTGGTTCTCAAACTTTTTTTGTCATCCCCACTTTGGACAAGGAGGAGTTTTCAAGCCCCACCTGCCCCCATCGCCCCAACAGAGCGCTAATGCCAAGCTTTAACATTTTCAAATTTATTGAATATCAAGTTGTATACATTCAAACTCAATAACATAAAATAACATCAAGTTCAATAATAAATTAAATAAAAGTGCCACTTTGCAATCTCTGCAAAAAAAAAAGGAGGAGCTATGCATTTGGCAAGGCAGGGCAAGTGACAGCACTTTGCCCCAGGAGAGCCACCTTGCTTCACTGTGAAACAGCACGGCTGTATGATCAGCTCCCATTTCCTCACACAGTGCAGAGAACAGTCGCACTTTCAGTGGTCGTGTTTTGATCAAATTTACCGTGCTCACAACATCTGTTAAAACCTCATTGAGTTCGGGGCTGAGCTGCCTTGACGCGAGTGCTTCCCGGCAGGCCCTAGGCAAGATTTTAGGTGGCGCCCCCCCACATCGGCAGTGAAGTGTATATACTCACAAGAACCCGAATAGCTTTGTCTTTGACCTTTTTTTTTTTACTTACAACTATACCTAATATATAAAGGGGTGGAAAAGTGACGATTACCTGCAGGGCAAACATTAGCTAACCAGAAGGCAATATAACAATGTAAACAAAAAACACCTGCTTAAAAGATCTAATACAAACATTTATATGCACGTACAACACTTAGAACTTTTAGCATATCAGTATGTGGAATTAAATTATGGAATGGATTAAGTAAAGAAGTTAAAAATTGTACTGATATGATCCAGTTTAAGAGGTTGTTCAAAATAATAGTGCTTACATAATTCTTCTAGAAGAAGAATTATGAGAAATACTTTCAACCTTATTGAAAATAAGATATTCTTCATCTCAGTATGTTAATAATGACTGAATTAATTAATTAATTACATATTACAAAACTGTTGTATACTAATTCATAGATGTTATTTTATTATATAAAAAGGTCAGTAAATGATTCTATATATTTGTAAACGCTTTGAAGTGGGAAAGGGGTAGGATTAAATAAGCTTTGCTTCTTCCTACTCCTTTTCGGGCATGCTGTAAAATGAAATGATATGAAATTGTGTGATGTATTATGATGTAAGTGTGTTCATGTTCCAAATAAACTAAAGAAAGAAAGAAATGTCCCTGAGGAATGTAAGGTGGTAGTACTGTAATTACCTAACGTTACATTATTATTTTCCATAACAATTTAGCCCCCTCCACAATATTAACCCGACGTTAAAACAGAACTAGCTATTTATTGATTAGCAATTGCCGAATCATGTAACATTAGCTTAATGCTAAAAAGCCAGGTTACTATCACATTCTGTAACAGACAAATAATTTAATGTAGGCTAACGTTACCTACTGCTACCTCTGTCTTTTCTCGTTTCTCCTCCTCTTCTTTTCTCTTTTTTCTTCCCTGGGCACCTGACAGTTTTGGCCGTTTTGACATCTTGTGTTGATTTTTTGATGTGGTGACGTCCAAAAAGAGTCATGATACGGGAAGGGAGGGGGCGCACCGTGCGGGGGGAGGAGGGGGGGGGGCGTAATGTTGTAACAAATAATATTTCTATTAAATAGGCTTTACTTTGCATTTTAATTAACGTGGGATTATTTTTTGTATTTAGAAATAATAGTACCAACTTTCTTTTTTTTTTTTTTTCTCCAACATTTGTGGCACTGGCGTGGCGCCCCCTGATGGACGGCGCCCTTAGCATTTGCCTATACGGCCTATGCCACGGGCCGGCCCTGCTTCCCGGTGAATGACACAGTGTGTGCCCGTCAGATTTTTGTTTCTCTGCAGGCGCTGGCTCTGGCTCGACGACCTTTGAGGTGCGAGTCACAAATGTATATATTTGTGTAATTGTGGTCCACACATTAGCCTGCTACCCATCCGCGCGAAAGTTTGTTCCGCTTAGCCCCGCCCCCATTAGTTACTGTTGCTATGTCTGTCAAACTTTCGCTCCTACCGAGAAATTTAAAGCCTACAGTAAAAATAAGTACCGGTAATTTCCATTTATTTATATAGCGGATTTCATAGACAGAATCACAAAGTGATTTACAGTGTGTATAGAAAATGAAAGCATAATAAAAAAGAAAATCTAAGAATATAATAATAAAAAAAAAAATTTAAAGTGAAATTTCCTCCCGTTCCTCGCGCCCCACCTGTCATGTCTCTATTCCCCACCAGTGGGGAATAGAGACACTTCCCCACACTTTGAGAAACGCTGCCCTAGGGGAACAACGTTAATATATGTTTGATGAAACGTGATTACATGCATGAGTGTGTGTACAGAATGTATACAGTCTCTTGGCAAGTTTCACTGCAATAAGGCGCTTCTGGTTGAATTTTTGACCACTCCTCTTGACAAAATTGGTGCAGTTCAGCTAAATTTGTTGGTTTTCTGACATGGACTTGTTTCTTCAGCATTGTCCACATGTTCTCAATGGGGTTTAAAGTTAGGACTTTGGGAAGGACATTCTAAAACCTTAATTATAGCCCAATTTAGCCATTCCTTCACCACTTTTGATGTGTGTTTGGGGTCATTGTCCTGTTGGAACACCCAACTGCGCCCAAAACCCAACCCCCGGGCTGATGATTTTAGGTTGTCCTGAAGAATTTGGAGGTAGTCCTCCTTTTTCATTGTCCCATTTACTCTCTTTAAAGCACCAGTTCCATTGGCAGCAAAACAGGCCCAGAGCATAATACTACGACCACCATGCTTGACGGTAGGGTTTGGTGTTCCTGGGATTAAAGACCTCACCTTTTGTCCTCCAAACATATTGCTGGGTACTATGGCCAAACAGCTAAATTTGTGTTTCATCTGAACACAGAACTTTCTTACAGAAGGTCTTATCGTTGTCAATGTGATCAGCAGCAAACTTTAGATGAGCCTTAAGGTGTCATTAATGGAGCAAGGGCTTCCTTCTTGCATGGTAGCCTCTCAGTCCATGGCGATGCAAAACACGCTTGACTGTGGACACTGACACCTGTGTTCCAGCAGCAAAATTAATTGTGATAAATGCTGAGGACGACAAGGGGACACATAACTCGTGGAGAAATAGAAAGGGGAAAAACATAAAACTAAATAAATAGAAAATAAAAAAAGAGAGCAGTGGATTCGACAAGTAGTGAAATAAGTGAGATAAAAAAAAAAATCGTGTAAGAAAAACAATAAACATAGTTAATGATTCTCTGAAAGAGCGGTTGGTGTTTACGTGAGCGCTATCATGATGCACAGGTGTATTGTGAGAGAAAGAAAAAAGGTAAAAAAGAAAAAGGGACCCACACAGCAACAACAATTACAACAATTTAACACCCCTAATCCCGGAATTTAACCCGCATGCTTATCAACAACTCACAAGACAGTGTGCATTCTTATAGAATACTTTAAGAGCGACAACCAAAAAGTTTATAAAAAAAATAAAAGGAGATGAGACATAAAAAACGTGACTTACCAGTTCCGAGTGTCGCATCAAGAAAAATACACAGCAAAGAAACTTTACTTAACTACCATAACATATTCTGCCGAAATTGCTATTCCATTTTAAATAAAATAGCCTTTTTTTTTTACAGAATATAAAGTTAGCCACAAACACGTCCGTACTGCAGCAGTCAACAGGCTGGCGTCGTCCTTCTCTGACGTGACGAGACTCCCACGTTGACGACGGTTAGTCATATACTTGAGTAAAAAACAATTTTCCCTCCCTAACGAGGACGGACGCCACCATCTTCGTCCCTTTCTGTTTTCCCTCTCTCTCCTTGTCCCGCCCCTCCTCTCCTGTCATTCGCCAGTCCACCAGCCTGCAAGTCATTGATTGGCCGAGCCTATGGCCAAGGTCCTGGGTGCGATTGGATGAAAACATTGCTATTCCATTTTAAATAAAATAGCCTTTTTTTTTTTTACAGAATATAAAGTTTTACTGCTAGTCCTAATATCAAACAACGTCATTACAATCATACATAAATGATGATGGAAACACAAAGGCCGATCTTTACTGTGAATCTAGCAATAAATCAATAAATCTATAATTACTTTCTTGTTCCAGCAAAGAAAGTCCACAAATGATCGATCTTGGCTCATGCGCGTACACACCAGTAGGCGTGTCCACGTCCGGGGGTGCAGACACTGGTCGTTCAGTATCCGTGTAGGCGGAGCCTATACTCTAGGCAGCGCGCGCCGGTTAGGTTTGCCGAGTCCGTGTACGCGAATCAGACACGGGTCCGCTCAGGATCCACTGTCTGACCGTACACTTTTCAGAGGCGGAGCGGATCCTCTAGGTGGAGCCAAAACGAATGTGACAGTAACGCGGGTTAGGCGACTTGAAGGCGGATCCGCATAGGAGTCTTCTGCTGTGTGGGGAATGAGGCATAATGAAATGAAAAAAAATTACATTTACTGTTCTTCAAATGTTAATAATACAGCCACAGCGTGGCTTCCGGATCACGGTAAAGTTGAACGTTGATAAAAAGTTTATCCACCGCGATGACAGCGTGGCATCCTTCGGTGATAAACTTCTTACGAAGCAGAAACAGTTGGCGCCGTCTGTCGAGGATTTCCTTGGGGAACTGGTCGTTAATGCTGAAGTTGGATCCTTTCAGCTTTCGGCCCCTGCTCCTTCTGCTTGAAGTGTTCAAATTTTTCCACGATGGGTCTTGGCCTCCTATTCTCTGGCTTTTTGGCTCCAAGGCGGTGGACGCGGTGGAAAATGATGATCCTGATGGTGTCCACTGGAAGCTTGAGCTGGTGTTCCATGAAGGACTTCACGGTTTCCTCTGGATCTTCCTGTCTTTTCCGGTATTCTCACGAAGACCAGATTGTCCCTCATGCTTCTCGCCTTGAGGTCCAGCATCGTCTCCTTTATGATCTTGTTTTTAAGTTGTGCCTACGTTGGTGAGGGATTTCATGGACTCACGAAGAGCAGCATTTTCTTGGGAGAGAGAGAGACGACCTGTTGTTGTCCGAAGTCCAAAGTCTCTCAGATGGTTTGGAACTCCTCGTGGAGCACTTCGACAAGTGCGGGGCGGCCATCCAAACAAATCAGCCTCTTGTCGATGGAATCCAAGATATTAGTGAAGCTTGAACCCTGTGGTGACACATAGCCAAGTGAGTCTTCCGGGAGGCTACTTTTGTCTTTGAGGGCTTTCCCATGACGAGACGATATTCAATATAGTCTTTGAGTGCCTCCAGATTTTGATATTTTAATATGTTGTTTGGTTCTTTTTGCCTTAGTTTAATTTTGGTGGATGTCTGAATGAATCAGAATTGTTTGACAGCCTTGTGATCCGCTTGACTGATTTTTTTCTCCGCGTCACTTACGCTCTCGTGAGACTACAGCATTATGCCTTCTCTCTCATTGATCTAAAACAGTGTATTTTAACAAACTGAGTTTTTAAACTCACACATTTTGTTCACGAATTCAAATTACGATATTTTCATTTAATAAAAAATTGTGAGCAAAATTTGTGTGTTTAAAAATTCAGTTTGTCAAAACACAGTGTATCAAAATTCAGTATAAATAAATTCAGTGCAGAAATATTTGTTGCTTCAAAACTCAAGATCTTTTTCTGCAAATTAAATGAAATTATGAAATAAAATACAATGACATTTTAATAAAATTGTCGGCAACATTTGATGTAAAAAATCAGTTCACAAAATTCAAACATTTGGTTACATAAATTCAGTGTCAAAAAAAGCTTATGTAATTAAGACACAAATTAACCTCCATACGTACTGTATCAACAATAAGATTGAGGGATTTATGGCCTTTTATTCTGGCTTTCCCACAAAAATTCCTCGTCAGTTTTTCCATGATGAATATGAATTTCTCTTAAGAGATGAATAAAGTATGCATCTATTTGAAGCCACCAGAGAGCAGTGTAGCTTAAAATTAGCTATATTAACAAGCCAGGTCTGCTATAGTTAATCAGAACATTGAGACTAGTTAATTGATTTGCAGAAGAAATACCAAACAGTATAAGCCTATACATTGAACCAAATGATAAGATATGCTTGTAAATTATTAAAATGGGACTGTATATTGCATAGTTTTTAGAAAGTTGGCATTTTTCGTCATTATGTGCTTTGTGTAAATCAATGAAAATCAATAGTAATATTCCAAGTCAATCAATCAAAGTTTATTTATATAGCCCTTAATCACAAGTGTCTCAAAGGGCTGCACAAGCCAGAATGACATCCTCGGCTCAGATCCCACAACAGGGCAGGAAAAACCCAACCCAATGGGAACAACGAGAAACCTTCAAAGGGACCGCAGATGTATGGACCCCTCCCTCCCTGGGTGACCGCGGCAATGGATGCCGAGTTGATACGGATAATAATGTGAGGGTCCAGTCCATAGTGGGGCCAGCAGGGAAACCTCTTGCATGTAGACACATTGCGGCGCAGAGACGTCACCGACTGATGCATAAGGAGTCCGACTACATGTGAAAGTCCAGTCCATTTTTTTTTTTTTTTTGTGTGTCCTGTCCCCAGTCCAGTCCATTGGGAGGCCCGCAGGGGATCATCATGAATGGAGACAAGTCATTAGCGCAGAGACGTCACCAACTGCTGCAGTTGATAAACTGCATCGCACACAAGTCGGGATCCATCCTGGGTCCCGACTTTGAACAGCTTGAGCATCATCCGTGAAGGCTGATCCGTGGTCACCTGATAACCTCTCCACGCAGTAGAGGGGGGCAGAGTAGAAAAGAGAGACAGCAGATCAACTCCAAAAAAGGATCTATATAAAGGCTAGAGTATACAAATTAGTTTTAAGATGGGACTTAAATGCTTCTAATGAGGTAGCATCTCTAACTGTACTGGAGTCACAACAGAAAACGCTCTAAAGCCTGCAGACATTTTTGGGCCTCTACGAATCACTAATATGCCAGAGTTCTTTGAACGCAGATTTCTGGCCGGGACATATGGTACAATACAATCAGCAAGATAGGATGCAGTGAGACCGTTTACTATTTTATAGTAAGTAGTAAGTTGTATCTTAAGTGCACAGGAAGCCAGTGCAGGTGAGCTAGTATAGGCGTAATATGATCAAACTTTCTTGTTTTTGACCAAAGTCTAGCAGCCGCATTTTGTATCAACTGTAATCTTTTACTGCTAGACATAGGGAGAACCGAAAATAATACGTTACAGTAATCGAGACGAGACGTAACGAACGCATTAATAATGATCTCAGCGTCGCTGGTGGACAAAATGGGATACATTTTAGCGATATTGCGTAGATGAAAGAAGAGTTTTAGTAACACTTTTTTTTTTCTTCTTTTTTTGTTCTGTCCAGCTTCTCAGGCAAATCATATTGTTGATGTAGATGCCCATATCGGCTGTTCAGATTTACTTTACAAAAGAGAAGTGTAGGATACTTCTCTTGTTGCCTTATTTGTATTTGACTTTATTAAATGTATTTATATTATCATTTGGTGCAGCCGGGCCGTAGCAGGAGGGGATAGAAAGAGAAAAAAAGGAAGACAAAGGGGAGAATTGTGGGGACAAGAGGGGGATTAGACAGAGAGACAAAAACAACAACAGCAAACACAACAGTAACAACAACAACAACAAAAACAACAACAACAATAGAGCAAAATCAGCAAATACGATATGTAAAAATATGATGGTAAAAGTGATAACAAAAAAGCAGTTAGCGAAATTAATAATAATACAGAAATGACAATGAGCATTATTACACTACAAATGGAGCAATACAAATACCAATAGAAATAGCGCTATTGATAATGAACAATACCAATAATTGACCTATATTATCAACAATACAGTTGTTCAAATGCAACAATACATATACGTAATGATAACTAGAGATACAAAAGAATGGAGGGGAAGAAAGAGAAGCAACCTATATTAACCTTGTAGATTGTTATAGTAACAATAGGTTAAGCTTTGTCAGTGTGCCATGTGTTATCCAGTTTCCCCTAGAGCAACATCGTTAATATATGTTTGATGAAACGGGATTATGTGCATGAGTGTATGTATGTATATGTACTTGTATATGTACAGTATGTGTATATGTATGTTTGTACAGTGAATGTATATGTACAGTATGTGTATATGTATGTTTGTACAGGGAATGTGCGTGTGGATGTACGAACTTTGAGTATGTAGGTATGTACTGTATTTGTGTATGTATGTGGGAGCGTAGGTACCTATGTATGTATTTATGTATGTATGTATGTGAGTTTATGTGTATTTGTATGTACAATATATTTGACTCCCAGTGTGTGTGGGAGCCAGAGTATGGCCCCAGCCACCCAGAGAGCCCAACCCACAGCCAGACCTCAAGCCAGCGAGAGACCACACCCCACACGGGCAGAAAGGCGGGACGCCCCGCCCGGGGGGCCCAGAGACTCCCCGCAACCGGACCGGAAGACCGCCCCCGCACCACCAGCAACCGGGCCCCAACGAGCCAACCCCCCATCCCCGGAGAGCACGGTGCGGCCTGCCCCAGGCCACCCCACCCAAGTCGGCCGCCGCAGGACCGCCCAGCACGGGGGCCACAGGAACCACCCACCCCACCCGCAGGGATCACAACGATGGAGATGGATCAGCAACCGCCCTGTCGAGTTCCCCTCCTGAGGGAGGGGGAAAAAAACTAAAAATAATAATAAAATATATTAAAAAGTAAATAAATAAATAAACAAATAAATAAATAAATGTTATATATATATATATATATATATATCATTTATTATATATATATATATATATATATATATATATATATATCCCCAAGCCCCACAGGTCCGGCCGCACACCCCCGTCAACCAGGGACAACTCCCGACAAGCCCGCCCCAGAAGACGGCTTGACACCGGGCACAATGGGCGGCGCGGCAGGGCGCAAGGGCACCCCAGGCCCACACCCGAGAAGCCAACCAACACGACAATAAACAAGTATGAAGCCGGCAAGTTCGTCAGCCCTTCGTCAACCACCACGCGCACAGCCACCCCCCTGCACCAGACCCAGCAGCCACGGGCGCCCACACCACAAACAAACGGCAGCAGAAACAGCAGCTGCAATACCCCCAGACAGCCAGCACCACTCTATCAAATCAAAGGGATCGGAAAAACTGCGACCGGCAACCACACGCCAACAGGATCACGGAGACCAGCCAGCGCCAGCCCGCCAGTCAGCCCAAACGGCAACATGCAAACAAGAGACATCAACACCTCCCCCACCAAAAGACCCCACCACCCCAACCCAAACCCGCACAAACACACCACCGCCCAAACAACCGAGACACAGCATCTAGCCCAGACATGGGGCCTTGCCGCCACCGCATCAAGTCACCAACACAGACCCCACAGCGCAAAGTCGGGCCACATGGGCACGGACCCCACCCAACAGGAAGTGAGACCCGTGCGACGCCACACACAAATAAATAATACAATTTTTAAAATAATAAAAAAAAATAAAAAAAAATAAAAATAAAATAGTAATAAAAATTCAAATTAAAATGAAAAATAATAATAAATGAATAAAA